>NC_057806.1:237702090-237902090 GCF_018294505.1 Triticum aestivum
TCAACCGCCCTTCGGCCAACTAGCCAATAATATTCCCCAAACCTCCCTCCCCCTGTCCCCCTCCAGTCCATTCGCTCCACCAAAGCCGCCCTCCCCGCAGCGCCGATACGTCGGCGCCGTAGTTCGGCGATCCTCTCGCTCCCACAGTACGCTCTCGTAGACTGCCGTCCTCTAGCCGCGCCGCCACCTCTGGCTACGTTCTTGTGGAGGCACACGGCGGTCAGCGCCGCCACCACTGGTGACATTCGTGTGGAGACGCACGGCGGTCAGCTTCTCCCACGGTACGTGCATTCTAGACTGAGGCCCCGTTCATGTCGGTGTAGCACTGAATGTTAGCTGATAGATGCTGTTAATCTCACTGTTTGCCGAAGTAGTTTACTGTCAATATGCTCTCCTTAAGAAGCTTCCTTGCCCTGTTCTACACTCAATCCGCTTAGTTGAGATGGCATGCCAAGGCCGATTAGTTGCTAAAATATCCTGCCATATATTTATTGTGACGTAGATTTCCATGGTCTAGTAGCCAATCTGTTAGGTGAAATAGCTCTACACCATTTTATACTCGATCTTTGTTGCTGCGATGGCCTTCGATAGTTTGATGGCTGTGTGCTCGGCCTCATTGACTGCTGAAACAGCCTTCCATAATTTGGCACTCAAATCGGTTTGCTGAATTAGCTTTACATATATTTCGTTACTTAGATCTGCTCGTCCAAATATCTTGCCATAGCTTTAGACATCAACCTAGGTATTTTTTCTGGACTTCATAAAAAAGCATATATGTTTTTCCTGTAATATCTAGTAGAAGAACTAATTTGTATGTCTAACAGATGGACAGGACATGGATAACTTCTGCTCGAAGATTCTCCGCTGCATATGTCGAGGGGGTTGAAAACTTCATGAACTTTATGAGAGGTGAGTACGGTGGTCCAAAATCAGATGTGCTCTGCCCGTGTAGCAGTTGTATGAATTCAGTTACAAGACCCCCAGTCAACTGTGCAAAATCATCTACACTTGTATGGGATGTCGGTGACATATACTAGGTGGGTTCATCATGGTGAAGTTGTGAACGTCAATGTTATTTACTACGTGGAAGCAGCAGATCACCATCTTGATCTGCCTGATGCTCAGGTGGAAGAGGAGGAGGAGGTGGAGGTGGCGGCAGAGCCAGTGAGTTTGACCAACATTAAAACAATGCTACGAAATGCTCGTGCATTCCGTGAACTTTCACCTGCAGAAGAAAAACGGTGGGCCCACATGTTGGAACAATGCAACGTTGCTGTCACCCCAGGAAATAAGTTGTTAGTATTCTCTACTATGGTCACCTTTCTTCAGGAGAAGACATCTGAGCGGATGACCAACAAATCATTCGATGCGATGTTGGCTACTTTCCGCAAATCTTTCCCAGATGCGTCTGAGCTGCCACACACCTACAGTAAAATGAAGAATTTCCTTCGTGCAGTTGGAATTGGATATGATATGATCCATGTTTGTAAGAATAATTGTGTTCTGTTCCGTAAGGATTATGCCAACTTAAGTGAATGCCCGAAATGCAAATCATCAAGATGGAAAGATGGCGATGCTGTGAAGAGGATTCCTCATAATGTTTTGAGACATTTTCCAATTACACCAAGATTGCAGAGGTTGTTTTATGATGCTGAAACAAGAGAGGATGTATTGTGGCATTCTATGAACCAGGAGTACAAAGATTGGAATGTAATGAGCCATCCATGATAAACACAAAGAGTTTGCTGCTGACCCGAGAAACATTAGACTTGGCTTAGCTTCAGATAGATTTAACACATTTGGCCACCAGAGCACCACATATAGCATGTGGCCAGTGCTTGTTATCCCTTACGACATGCCTCCAAATGTCTGCACCAAAGGATCAAACTACATGATGGCCTTGCTCATCCCAGGTCCAAAATGTCCTGGAAAGGATTTTGATTTGTTCATGGAGCCTCTTCTAGAGGAACTTCAACAGCTATGTAAGGGTGTTCTCACTCGAGACCTATATAGCAGCCCACCAGCTGATTTCTTTCTGCGTGCTATTATAATTTGGTGCATCCATGATTATCCGGCTTTGGGCACTATGTCAGGGAGAACGACACATGGTTACAATGCATGTGTTCACTGTGACAGGAATCCGCTGTCATACGCAATACTTAGCAAGATCTGTTACATTGGACATTGTTGTTTCCTTGCCAAGGACAAGCCGCATCCTAGAAAATACCGAAGACATGTGTTCAATGCAAAGCATGAAAACTGTGATGCGCCAAAGAGGCTCACCACCGATGAGTTGCAAGTGGAATTAGAGAAGGTCAGGCATATTACACCAAGAAACCATCCTGGTAATGGTAGCGGGAAAAGGAAGTGTGGCAGGGTAGAAGAGAGATTATTGTTTACCCGCAGGTCCACTTTGTGGGACTTGGAGTATTGGAAAGATTTGGATCTGTGGCATAATCTTGATGTGATGCACATCAAGAAAATTATATGTGACAGCATTATCGGCACACTTCTTAATATTGAAGGCAAGACGAAAGATACATTAAAATATAGGATTGATTTGACACACCTGGGTATCAGAAAGGATTTGAAGGTGCAAGATGAAGGTAAACCACGGGATATGGCACCAGTTGTGTATGTCTTGGACAAGGTAAAAAGAAAAGAATTTTGCGAGGTCTTGTCACGTGTGAGATTCCCGCGTGGATTTGCTTCCAACCCTGAAAGGAGAATCAGTGTAGATGGAAACAAGGTACAAGGGTTGAAAACTCATGACTGCCACGTCCTACTTCAAAGGGTTTTACCTGTTATCCTTAGAGGATTGGGCCGCCCTGACTTATACAGAGCTATTGCAGAGTTGGGACAATTCTTCAGGGAACTCTGTAGTAGGAATACCAGGATAGATGCTTTGGAGCGTCTTAGAGACAAGATACCAACTATCCTATGCAACCTTGAGAAGATATATCATCCAGCCTTCTTTGATGTGATGGTGCATTTGGCTGTTCATCTACCTGATGAGGCACTACTTAGAGGTCCAGTACAGTATGGCTAGATGTACCCTATTGAAAGGTGGCTAGGCACTTTAAGGGCTATGTTAGGAACAGAGCTAGACCCAAGGGTTCCATTGCAGAGTCCTACATTGCTACAGAAGCATTGACATTCTACTCAAAATACATTGAAACAGCTGATCAGCTTAGCAAAGAGGTGGGTGAAGACAATCCCGGGCTCAATGCTTTTGGTTATTCTGTTCGAGTTATAGGGAAGAGTCGACAAGAGGACAAACCTAAAGATTTGGACAAAATGGTTTGGTATGTGTTGAATAACTGTCCTGAGATACTACCTTATATCAAGTAAGTGCAGTACTGCAGCTTATACATCGTAATCTACTAAACTTGCAGCACATTCTTATATATTTAAATGTTTGACGCGATCACTATGTTGTGCAGCATCTACAAAGAGGAGTTACTGCCGCAAAATCCAAGAAACATTGACAAACAGGTTATGCTAGGATTTGCGAAATGGTTCAAGAACCATGTAAGCTTTTGAAGTGCAATGTCAGTTTTTTTAATATATTGAGTACATAAGATGATGCAGGAGGATGGGCAGGCAGTTGATGATGCCCTTTACTAAGTAGCAATGGGTCCTGATACTCGGGTAAGACATTATGAATCTTGTGTTGTTGGAGATGTGTGCTACAACACCCTTGCACGAGACGAAGGCAGGAAGACACAAAACAGTGCCATCATGAGCACGGATACGTATGACAAAGAGACAACTGAAATGTATGCTAACATAATAGACATTGTTTAGTTGCAGTATATCTCCAGTTTCGAGGATCATCGGTGTGTGGTTCTGTTGTGCTGTCGTTGGTAAAACCTGTTTTCCAGGATCACAAAACCCAGAGCTGATGATTATTTCAAATCCATCAATGTCAAGGCGGCATACCAGACCAACAAGCCTTTTATTTTGGCAAATCAAGCAACACAAATATTTTTCTTGGAAGACACATTCGCACGTAGCGATGACTGGAGAGTATTGCAAAGGTTTGAGCGGAGGAATTCGTTTAATGAAGTTGCATAACAAGATGATGCTTACACTGCTCCTGATGTACAAGATAACACAGATGTTCCTAATATCTTTGAGAACCATCACGTCAATGACGCCGGCGAAAAGATTGCCTATCGTGCTATGGACATACAAGAGTTGATCAAGAAGAAGCCAACGTTCGAGGACGTTGAGGACGAAGAAGAAGATGACACCGTGGGGAATTATGATTCAGACTGATACACATGGCGAAGATGTTGACGCTCCTGCTGCGGATGATGATTACATTGCTTTTTTCGTATTTGCCTGTCAGAAGACGTTTTTTATCTACTATGTGAAACTGTGTTTGCTATGAGAACTGAAACCTGATGAACATGTTGTTTAATATTTTGCTGTGAGAACATCACTTGTTATGTATGCTGATTTGTGTTTGGTGATTGTATGACAACTAAAACATGATGACATTGTTGTTTAGTTGTACTCATATTTGGCTGTGAAACTTGAATTTGATGACATAGTCTGCTGTTGGACTGCAATTTGCTCGACGTCTTCGAATGACAACAAAGCTGACCCGACAGGGCCTCTGCTATTTATTTATTTATATGAGCAGAAGGGGATACCCCCTGATTTCCGTTAATATAAATCATTAGATGTTCACAACACTACGCCCAGCCTGCTACACAGGTTTCATTCATTACTAGTTTCAGCAAAGTGTTCATGTCGTAGCCACTGAATACATCACGAGTGCTACATACACTGCGAATACAGAGACAATCATCCTACAGAGCACATCGATTTTTCCCATTATCTTCACAAGCTCTTTCATCTCCTCATTGCTGTCAAGGCCGTTCAGCAGTTGTTGCTTGGCCATGATCAGAGGAACTGCATCTTTAACCTTCTGCTCTGCATCTTCCTCTTCTGCCGTTCCTTCAGTTACTTGTCCAACACCCCAACCTGCTGGTATTGGGATTCCTCGGCTAACCAAATAATCAGCATAGTTGCATTCCCCCACATCAGCAACTTCCCAGAAATACAAATCACATGAATCTTCCCTTTTCTGCACGAATCAAATTGGAAGATCATCAACCAAACTATTAAAAAAATTGGCAACTGAAAGCAGCAGAACAACACTTAAACATATTATTACCCCATGATTCAGGCATTTGTAGAAGACTCAGCCAGGGTTGCAGATTGTGGTTGAGACGCGGTGGATGACTCTGCGTGATTTGCAGCAGTGGCACCAGACCAACGGCAGCGGGTTGCGATGAGCAATCAGCTGCGGTGCGCGTGCCAGCGGGGGTGTGATGAGACCCACAGGCGATGGTACGGGTGGCGACTTGGCGCATATCTGGTTGTTGCCTGCTGAAGAGCAGGTGGACGAGCAGCCAGCGGACATGGTTGCTGCGGCCAGAGCTTCTGATGCTAGGCAGAGTAAGTAGAGAAGAGGAGAAGCGAATGTTGGATATGTTAGTTTCATTACTTCCAGAGTAGCATAGATAGTCATAGTCTAGGTTTGGATTCGAACCAGCTAAAGGAGCACATCTTTCTTTTTTTCTAAAACTCGGCAACGTCTCTTTACTGGTACACTAGCTTGTTCTGTACGCCTTCCCAAGTCTTTGATTTTCTTTCTATATATAAAAAAAGTATGCTACTTGGTGTCCGCTTAGTCAACAACCGATTGTGCCAACCTTGACCGTTGGATTGACATTCAACGTCTATCGCGTTTCTTTAGTCTCTTCTTCCTCAAGCCGCCAAAGCCAAACCAGCGCCGGCGGGACCGCCTGCTCCCGCCTCCCACAGCTGGATGTGATCTTCCCCGGCTCCTGTTCATTCCCGTCCGAGGCCTCACCATTGTCCTCCACCTTGGTTCGCTCGCTGCGGCACCGCCCTCCGGTGTTGTCAACATGGTCAACAACCGAGAGGAATAAGGAGATGACTATACATGGTGAGAATGACAGTAGGGACCCAGCAGCGCGCGCAGTAATTTTGTTTTTTCGGGACGGAGAAGGGTATCAACTGGGTTGTGCAGAACCCGTGGCCGGTCTAGCCGAAGCTTTTATTTCATATGTTTAGCACATGAACAACCCAGTTTGTTTTTTCCTCTCTGAAAATGGCTAGCCAGCTATTTTGTTTTTTGCAGAATAACCAACGTAGGCCTACTTGCTTTTCTACTCCCTGCTGGACCGGAAATCTTTCAAGACGAGGAGGGATGCATTTTGCCCATAAAATGGGCTATAAGTAATAAGAAATGGGCTATAAGTAATAATAAATGGGCTGTAAAATGAAAAAATACAGCAAACAGGCAATTAGTTCCAAAATATTGTTTTCTTTCAGCTCTTGATATTTTAAATTTCATTGTTTTTGTGCGGGTAAAATTTCATTGAATTTAAATTAAGGCATATTTCGATTTAAAATTAATTTGAATCTGGCTAGAAATTTCGGGATGTATGCTGTTTGGGACAGAATTGGAGGCTGACTTGTGGGTCTACTAGGTTGACGTGTACTTTGGCTTTGTCAACTTAGTCCACAAACAATTCTAGCAGCAGTGACCGTTGGATGTTAATCCAATGACCGTGCTGCTTCTTCAATATCTGATCTTCTTGCTCCAGCCACCCAAACCAGCTCCGGTGGGACTGCCTGCTCCCGCCACCCGTGGCCGGCTGTGCTGCCGCACAGGCCGCACCGCCCCACCCTACTTCATTGCTGGTCAGGCCATTCCTCTACTCACCCACACCTCTTGTTATTTTCCGGCGACGGCAGCCGGACCAGTAAACCCTCGTACACCCCACCACGTTGGCAACCATTGCCGAGTCTTCCCCGACTCTGTGTCGTTCCCTTCCTAGGCCTCGCCGTCGTCCACCGCCATGGTGCTCTCGGCGCGGCCTGGTCAATGTGGTCAACGAACGACATCCATCGGCCGTGGACTGTACGCGCAAAATAATGATTCCTCCACCTGGCAGCTGGGACCCACCGGAAGGGCCTCTGTATTTCATGAAAAAACTTTCCCCCCGCTGACATGTCAGACCCACCAGCTATATCTTCGCACGCAAGGAAGTGCCTCCTTATTATGCACAAAAAATGAATACCCCCCCCCCCCGCTAGCTGGGACCCACCATTATGGGAGGTTGACTTGTGGGCCTACTAAGTTGACGGGGACGGAGGGCTTCGTCAACTTAGTCAATATGAACGATTCTAGCTCCAGTGACTGTACGATGTCCATCCAACGGCCATAGTGCTTCTTCAACCTCTGGTCTTCTTGCTCCAGCCGCCCAAACCAGCGCCGGTTGTGCCTCGTGTTCCTGCCTCCCGTGGTCGGCTGCGATGCGGCGGAGGCCTCACCGCCCCCTACTACTCCAATAGCTGGCCATGCCATCCCTCTACTCACCACACCCCCTGTTATTCTAAGGCGATGGCAGCCTCACACCGCAGCGAACCAGTAAACCCTCGTACTCCTCTACGCGTGGACATCCACTGCCGCGTCTTCCCCGGCTCCGCGTCGTCCCCTTCCTAGGCCTCGCCGTCGTCCACCGCCCTGGTGCTCTCGGCGCGGCGTGGTCAACGTGGTCAAGGAACGGCTTCCATCGGACGTGGACTGTACGTGGAGAGGCTGACAGCTGGGTCCACGACCATTGCAAGGAAGTGCCTCCTTATTACATGCAAAATAATTATTCCTCCACCTGACAGCGGGGACCCACCGGACGGGCCACCGTATTTCGCGAAAAAATGTTTCCCCCTGACTACTGGGACCCACCAGCTACACCTTCGCACGCAAGGAAGTGCGTCCGGACAAAAAAACAAAACCATTTGCCCCCCTGACTGCTGGGACCCACTAGCTACATCTTCCCACGCAAGGAAGTGCCTGACAGTCGGGACCCACCTGGTCGATGTGTACGTAGCGTTGTCATTCTGGTCGCGAATGTGTACGTACATATATACTGGTCGATGTAGAGGCGTGCACGTGTCGTAGTAGAGGCGCGTACATGTCGTAGTAGAGGCGCGCACGTAGCATGTACACGTACGTACAGCGGCCAGGGTGCAAGAAAGAAAATACGGCCATGTACGTACATACAGGCAGGGTCTCGAACGCCTACTCGCGCATACGTACGGCCAGGGCTCGTGTACATGGCTGGGTCAGAACGGAGAAACAGCATCGTCGTCGTGTTCATGGGGAGGCAACGAAATGCGTCGTGTTCATGGGGAGGCAACGGAATGTGTCGTGTCATGGGGAGGCAACGGAATGCGTCGTGTTCATGGGGAGGCAACGGAATGCGTCGTGTTCATCAGGAGGCAACAGAACGCGTGGGAGCCAACCGGCTGGGTCGGAACGGAATGCATGGTCGTGTTCATCGGGAGGGCTTGGACGGAATAGGCGATGGAAACGAGGCCTGGCGTACCGTGGAATGGAGGAAACGGACCTCCTACGGTCGAAACGGGGGTCCTATTGATCGGGAGGGGTGTGGCGTACCGCAAAACAAAGGAAACGGACCTCCTACGGTCGAAACGGGGGTCCTATTGATCAGGAGGGGTGTGGCGTACTGCAAAACGGACGAAACAGAGCTCCTACGGTTCAAACGGGGGTCCTGTTCATCGGGAGGGGTGTGGCGTACCGCAAAACGGGACTTCATGGGATACTGTTCATCTCCACCATCGACCTCCTCTAGCCTCCATGGGCTACCGTCGACCTCCTCCAGCCTCCACGGGCTCCTGTTCATCCAGCCTCCACCGCGCGCTACTCCACCGGCTACTATTCAACCACCCCTCCACCATCTACTATTCATCCAGCCCTCCACACCACGGGGTCCTGTTCAACCACCCCTCCACGGGCACCCCTCCACCATCTACTGTTCATCCAGCCCTCCACCACACCACGGGATCTTGTTCATCTAGAGGCAACGCCACCGCTCACTGTTCATCCAAACCCCCTGCAATGCTCACTGTTCATCCCAGAGGTAGCATCGATCGGCTTCAGTTAACAGTAGTAGCCAAGGAATCGCTCGATCGGGTTCAACTAACAACCATCGATCGATCGCTCGGGTTCAGTAACGTGTAGCCTGCAGTGCAATCGCTCGGGTTCAGTTAGAGCCCAACGCCTCGCTCGGATTCAGTTAGAGCCAGCGCCTCGCACACACGCGTGTACGTGTACGAGAGAAATGCGCATCGCTCGTCCCCCGACCTCCCACCATACCCGGGAACTCCTCGAAATTTTCCTCCCCTCGCTTCTACCACGGTTTTTTCCGTCATGGACGGCCAAAGAATGTCGTGCAGCTGCGTCTCCGGCCCGCCCAGGATGAAAAGCCATTTTCTGTCATGATTTTTTGTCATAGAAGTAGGAGCCCACCACATCTATGATGATACCGGGTTTTGTCACAATTATCGTCATAGACGTGTCATATGTATGACAGAAAAAAAAATTCATTCGGCCCAAAATGTCATGGATGTGTATTTTTTTGTAGTGTCGAGACATGGCTACTATCTAAGTCCGAGATGTTGTGCATGATTAGGTACCAAGAGGACCCTCCCGGAGATGCACGTGAAGACGGACAAGCTCCCAAGTTCACGGATGAAGAGAACCAACGAAAGGAGTCAAGAGCAGCTTCCAGGCCCCAGACATCCGGCCATGACCCCAGACATCTGGCCCCTGGAGCATCATCCACAGCAGCCGCCCATCTAGGGTTCCACCCTACATCAGAGTCCTTGTGAGTTCGTAGGATGAGTAGGTTTTGATGCACCTGTGATAAAAGATAAAAAATAATTGAATAAAGGGAAGGTCATATAGGGTCGGGTCGTACTATGGCCTGTCCGTATTGTGCCTCCGGTGATGCCCAAGGTACTTTGAGTGCGTAATTATGTACGCACGGTACGGATTTTGCGGATATACGTGGCGATCAGCAGAGGCGAAACTGCTAATTCAGCTCTGGAATTTCCGAGTTGTTAGCATGCAGAATTGGCCCGCCTTGTGTAATAGAGTCCGGCGGCTTAATTGCCGATGAGGTGTGCGGCTTGACAGGGCCGCTTTGTACTTCGGTCGCGATGGCCGCGGTATGCTCCTCAGTATAGAGGGAGAGTTCCATGTTTCCGTTGATTGTAATGACGCCACGTGGACCGGGCATCTTAAGCTTTAGATAGGCGTAGTGTGGGACCATGTTAAAGTAGGCGAAAGCGGTTCATCCGAGCAATGTGTGATAGCCACTGCGAAACGGGACGATATCGAAGGTCGGGTCTTTGCTTCGGAAGTTGTCCGGTGAACCGATGACGACTTCCAGCGTGATTGAGCCCGTACAACGGGCCTCTACACCAGGTATTACTCCTTTAAAGGTAGTTTTAGTGGGCTTGATTCTTGACGGATCGATGCCCATTTTGTGGATAGTGTCTTGATAAAGTAGATTGAGACTGCTGCCGCCATCCATGAGGACTCACGTGAGATGGAATCCGTCGATGATTGGATCGAGGACCAGAGCTGCCGAACCTCCATGACGGATACTGGTTGGGTGGTCCTTTCGATCGAAGGTGATCGGGCAAGCCGACCAAGGGTTGAATTTTGGGGCGACCGGCTCTATGGCATAGACGTCACGTAATGCACACTTGCGCTCCCTCTTAGGGATATAAGTGACATATATATCATATTCATTGTTTTTACCTCGTGGGGAAATTGCTTCTGTCCCCCTGTGTTCGGTTGATGAGGATCTTGGTCATCATCGTCACTATGCGACCCTTTCCCTTGTGTTCGACGTTGAGCTTGCCGGCCTGTTTAAAGACCCAACAGTTTCAGTTGGTATGATTGGCGGGTTTGTCGGGGGTGACATGAATCTGGCAGGGCCGATCAAGTATTCTGTCTAAACTAGATGGGCCATCTCTGTTTGCCTTGAATGGCTTCTTCCGTTGACCGGGTTTGGAGCCACTAAATCCGGCGTTGACCGCCTTGTCTTGGGTTCCTTCATTATTGTTTCGTATGCGGTTTTCGGCCCTAGTGAGGTTGTGTTTGTCGTGCCTGGCCTGATGGTCGTCTTCTCACACTTGGGCGCGCCCCCTTGATCCGTCGATTGACCTGGTCTGACCGGCTCTATTTTCCAGGTCCTGATGTAGGTCATAAGTGTGTCCTCGAGCTATTGTTTCTCTGCTTTTATGGTGAGGTCGTGCGGGCTGGTGTTCGGCTTGAGTTGTCGTTCTGTCCAGGCCATGTGGTGATCGGTTAGGTCCGTTAGCCGCGTTACGCGCGGGTGGTATGGGCTCCAGCGCCTCATCATCGAATTGGGGTAGCAGCTTACGCTTCGGGTAGCTCTTTGTTGGGTGTTCGAGGCCGTATTCTTCGGCTGCCAGGACATTAGTCCATCTGTCATTGAGCAGATCTTTGTCAGCTTGAAGCTGCTGTTGCTTCTTCTTTAGGCTTCTTGCAGTGGCTATTAGCCAGCGCTTGAACCGCTCTTGTTCAAGGGGGTTCCTCTAGCACGACAAAATCTTTGTCGTCGAGGCTCACGTCGTCCTCGGAGAGTGGTAGATAGTTACTATCCTCCGAGTCTTCATTCCCTGCTTGCTCGTCAGGGTCAACTTTCCCGTCCTCCCGATCATCATGTTCCAATGTTGGTTTGATGGGGTCTTCTTGGTCTTCGGCATTCTCCGGAGTGTCATTGTCTCCGGTGCCGGTATTGCTGTCTTTTCCACGACGCAATTTAGAGCGGCGCCGCAGACGTTGACGCTTTGGTGGTATCTCAGGAGGTTTGTCCTTGACTGGATCCTTCTCATCATTGTCGTCACCTTCTTTAGGTGTGCCCACCATGTACATGTCATATGAGGAAGTGGCCGTCGAGCGTCCGATGAACAGCGGGTTTTGGGCCTAATCTTCTCTGGCATCATCGTCCATACTGTTGATGTCTTCAGAGGTGTAGTTGAGCATGTTGATTAGATCATCAACAGTGGCAATGAAGTGGGTGGTGGGTGGGAAGTAAAATTCCCTATTTTCAGCCCCTAGTACGGGCTGGGCGTAATTCGAAAGTGGTTCTTCTGTGATGGCGAGGGATCGCATTAAGTCCAAAGCCTCGTTTAAGAGCGAGGTTTGGACGGGAACTAAAGTTGCCGGGCCGAGCTCACATGATGTCGACTTCGAGGGTTCAGAGCCAGTGTCTGGAGAGGAGTCCGGCCTTGAGATGACCGCCGGTGACACTAGTCCAGTGTTGGGCTCCATAGCCATAGAGAGTCCAGCGGGCTCTAGACTCCTGTCTTCGGACCTAGTGACACGCTCCGGGTATAAGGCCGGAGCGGTGGTTGGGGTCGCGAACCCTTCGAAGATCAAGTCTCCTCGGATATCGGCGACATAGTTCAGATTTCCAAAACTGATATGGAGACCAGGGGCATAGCTGTCGATCTGCTCTAGGTTGCCAACCGAGTTGGCACGCAGTGCGAAGCCGCTGAGTATAAAGATTTGGCCAGGGAGAAAAATCCCTTTCACGGTAGCATTGTTGTAGATGATCGATGGAGCCATTGAGCCTTTCAACGACGGCAAAGTGGAACTCTCAATGAAAGCATCAAAATCGGCAGATATCGGGTAGGGGGTCCCGAACTGTGCGTCTAAGGATCGGAGGTAACAGGAGGCAGGGGACACTATGTTTACCCAGGTTTGGGCCCTCTTGATGGAGGTAAAACCCTATGTCCTGCTTGATTGACTTTGATGAGTATAGGGCTTACAAGAGTTGATCTACCACAAGATCGTAATGGCTAAACCCTGGATGTCTAGCCTTTATGATTATGATCGTCTCTACAGACTAAACCCTCCGGTTTATAGACAACGGAGGGGGCTAGGGTTGTATAGAGTCGGTTTACAGAGAAAGGAATCTTCATATCCGAACGCCAAGCTTGCCATCCACGCAAAGGAGAGTGCCATCCAGACACGGGGGAAATCTTCTATATTGTATCTTCGCGGCCCATTAGTCCAGCCCATGTTGCATAGCTCGGACGCCCGAGGACCCCCTCATCCAGGACTCCCTCATGAGCTCCGTTGGGATTTTCCCCGAAGAGGGAGGGCAAAGCAATATAGTACCGAATAGTATTCCCCTCAATAGAGAACCAAAGTTATAGAACCAATAGGAGAGCCACACAAACACCTGTCAACAGTACCTACACACACATGAGCAAATGCATGTACCCAACATGGGCAAGAGGGTTGTCAATCGCCTTGTACTCGTTAACTGCAAGGATTAAATCTGCTAATAGGTGATAGATAAATCGCAAAGTAAATAAAATAAAGAAAATTGCAATAAGGTAATTTTAGTTTTATAATATGATGAAAATAGATCTGGCAGCCATAATTTTCACTAGAGGCATCTCTCTCATAATGATATAGACACATTTGTGTTGGTCAATTGATGGAAAAGCGCATATTTATGACTTATTCATGGCAATCATCATGTATATAGGCATTACATATGTGACAATTAGACCTACTCATGTGTGCATCTACAACTATTTCTCCACTTCAAGAACGCTTTTTGATGTCTACTACACAACTTATGCTTGTAGACTCGTGTTGGGCCTCCAAGCGCAGAGTTTTGTAGGACAGTAGCAATTTTCCCTCAAGTGGATGAACTAAGGTTTATCAATTAGTAGGAGGCATAGGATGAAGATGGTCTCTCGCAAACAACCCTACAAGAAAATACAAGAAATCTTTTCTGTCCCCAACACACCCAATACAATGGCGAATTATATAGGTGCACTAGTTCAGCAAAGAGATGGCGATACAAGTGTAGTATGGATAGTAGATATAGGTTTTTGTAATCTAAAAATAAAAAAGATAGCGGTAGAAAGTGATAAAACATATCACAAAAGGTATTCCAATGCTTAAAAACAAGGCCTAGGGTTCATACTTTCACTAATGCAATCTCTCAACAGTGCTAACATAATTGAACCATATGACATTCCCTCAACGTGCTACAAAGAATAACTCCAAAGTTCCTATCTAGTAGAGAACATGAGATGAAATTTTTTGTAGGGTACGAAACCACCTAAAAGTTATCCTTTCCGATCAATCTATTGAGCTATTCCTAAAAGTGTCACAAACAGCCCTAGAGTTCATACTAATATAACACCATATGTGATAGAGGCGGAGGTGTCCCGTCTTTCGATGAGATGGTGGATTTCACTTTGGTGGAAGTCGACTTTGACGATCCGACTACGAACGTGCGAGGACGTCGCGCCTTAGCAATCGCTAAACCAACTCCGAGAGGTTATTGACCAGGCCGGAGCACGATCAACCTGACCACGAGGGTCTGTTTCCTGCGAGCAAACGAAGAACAAGCAAGAAACTAAGATTGCAATCTGGATATTGCGAATATAAGATGAAAGCTTTATTGATCAAGGTGGGGTTCTGTGACGCCTTTGTCTGGTCGTTGAACACAAACGAAGTACGCGAAGTTGCAGCTATGGCGAACTTTTAATATAAACAAAACCCCAAAGTCTAAACGATGCCCTAAGGGCTGTATATATGGAGGAAGAGGGGGGAATTTCGTGGCCCTTGGTGGAGGGGTCCGAAATCAACCCTATCTCTTGTTTCCCCACACATACGGACTCTAAAACTAGCCTATACTTATGTATTTCGAAATTACATGGGCCTGGCCCAATAATAAGGTGACGCAGCACCTAAAATAGCCTCCGGACGAAATTTATGAAGTGGCATCTTGTATATTTTGTCCAAGGCTTCATGCACCCATTATGGTGGCTTCAAAGTCCTGAAATCATCACTTGTAACTCCGTTCTTGTTTCCCTTGCGCATGCCATCATCTCCATGCTTGTTCTTGCTCCAATGTTCATCCTTCTCCAAGCTAGGCCCTTCATTTGTAAGCAAAACAAATGTATCCAATTTAGGCAGCATCATATTCTCATGAACATTAGAATCATTACCAAGAAACGGAAGTACCTGGTAATTTAGTTGGCGTGCACGAGCTCTAGTAATTGGTCCAGTATGTATAGCAGCAGGGGCTGTGGGTGTAACAATTGTATTGATGTCCTCATCATCCTCCCCTTCTTGAAGTGAAGTCGTCCTCGACGGAAGTTCATCTTCCTCACCCAAATAAGGCTTCAAATCTGCAATGTTAAAAGTGGGACTAACCCCAAAATCTGCAGGCAGCTCAAGTTTATATGCATTATCATTTATTTTCTCTAACACCTTAAAGGGACCATCAGCACGTGGCATTAACTTTGATTTGCGCAAATCAGGAAATCTATCCTTACGCAAATGTAACCAAACAAGATCTCCAGGTGCAAACACAACATGTTTTCTACCCTTATCTCCAGCAAGTTTATATTTAGCATTCATGCGCTCAATGTTTTCCTTAGTTAACTCATGCATTCTTAAAATCAATTCAGCACGTTGTTTAGCATCAAAATTAACCTTCTCCGAAGATGGAAGAGGCAACAAATCAATAGGTGCACGAGGTAGGAAACCATACACAACTTCAAAAGGGCACATCTTAGTAGTAGAATGCAATGAACGATTATAAGCAAATTCAATATGAGGCAAGCATTCCTCCCACATTTTCTTATTATTCTTCAGAACAGCCCTAAGCATAGTAGACAACGTTCTATTGACTACTTCAGTTTGTCCATCAGTTTGGGGGTGACAAGTAGTACTAAAAAGCAGTTTAGTCCCCAACTTAGCCCATAAACATCTCCAAAAGTGGCTAAGAAATTTAGTATCACGATCTGAAACAATAGTATTTGGCACACCATGCAAGCGAATAATTTCACGAAAGAACAAATCAGCAACATTAACAGCATCATCGCTTTTATGACATGGTATAAAGTGGGCCATTTTCGAGAATCTATCCACGACAACAAATATGCTATCCCTCCCCTTCTTTGTTCGTGGTAAACCTAAAACAAAGTCCATAGATATATCCTCCCAAGGAACACTAGGTACAGGCAAAGGCATATATAAACCATGAGGATTGAGTCGTGACTTAGCTTTTTGACATGTAGTGCAGCGAGCAATAAAACACTCAACATCCCGTCTCATCTTTGGCCAAAAGAAATGTGTAGCAAGTACGTCCTCCGTCTTCTTCACGCCAAAGTGTCCCATTAATCCTCCTCCATGCGCCTCCTGCAACAACAAAAGACGAACGGAGCTAGCTGGAATGCATAGCTTGTTAGCACGAAACACAAATCCATCGTTAACAACAAACTTGTTCCACATTCTTCCTTCTTTACAATTCTGCATTACATCTTTAAAATCAGCATCATGCACATATTGATCTTTGATGGTCTCCAAACCAAATATTTTGATGTCAAGTTGTGAAAGCATAGTATAGCGACGAGACAATGCATCAGCAATAACATTTTCTTTTCCCTTCTTGTGTTTAATGACATAAGGGAAAGTCTCAATGAATTCAACCCATTTAGCATGTCTACGATTCAGTTTAGCTTGACTTTTAATATGTTTCAAAGATTCATGATCAGAATGTATAACAAATTCTTTGGGCCATAAATAATGTTGCCATGTTTCTAAAGTCCGAACAAGAGCATATAATTCTTTATCATAAGTAGAATAATTCAGACTAGGCCCACTCAATTTTTCAGAAAAGTATGCAACAGGTTTGCCATCTTGTAATAACACACCTCCAATTCCACTAGCATCACATTCAAGCTCAAAAGTCTTATTAAAATCAGGAAGTTGGAGTAAAGGAGCATGTGTCAACTTATCTTTCAATACCGTGAAGGCTTCTTCCTGTGCGGTACCCCAAAGAAAAGGCACATCTTTCTTTGTAAGCTCATTGAGAGGTGCAGCAATGGTGCTGAAATCTCTCACAAAACGCCTATAGAATCCAGCGAGGCCAAGAAAACTCCTCACTTGTGTGACCGTTTTGGGCTGCGGCCAACTCTCAATAGCTTCAATCTTGGCTTTATCAACTTCAATTCCCTGTGGAGTAACAACATAGCCAAGAAAAGATACTCGGTCGGTGCAAAAGGTGCACTTCCCAAGGTTACCAAACAAACGTGCATCACGTAGAGCAATAAAACAGCACGTAAATGTTCCAAATGTTCTTCCAAAGATCTGCTATAAATCAATATGTCATCAAAGTAAACTACCACAAATTGTCCAATGAAAGCACGTAAAACTTCGTTCATTAATCTCATGAAAGTACTAGGTGCATTAGTTAACCCAAAAGGCATGACTAACCACTCATATAATCCAAACTTAGTTTTAAATGCTGTTTTCCATTCATCTCCCAATTTCATACGAATTTGATGGTAGCCACTACGCAAATCAACTTTGGAGAATATTGTAGAGCCACTCAATTCATCAAGCATATCATCTAGCCTAGGAATAGGATGACGATAAAGAATAGTAATATTATTAATGCCTCTACAATCAGCACACATACGTGATGTACCATCCTTTTTCGGCACTAGAATAATAGGAACAGCACAAGGACTAAGGGATTCGCGTATATAACCTTTGTCGAGAAGCTCTTGTACTTGACGCATAATCTCCTTCGTCTCCTCTGGATTGGTACGGTATGGTGCACGGTTTGGCAGTGAAGCACCGGGAATTAAGTCAATCTGATGCTCAATCCCTCGAATAGGCGGTAATCCCGGTGGCACGTCTTGTGGAAAAACGTCAGCGAACTCCTGCAAAATGTTAGTGACAGCAGGAGGCAAAGAGGAAGGCACGTCCTCGAATGAAAATAATGCCTCTTTGCACACAAAAGCATAGCAAACAGATTTGCTGAAATCTAGCTCATCAATATCAGATTTGGTGGCAAATAAACATGCACTTTTCAATTTAATTTCAGAAGCAACACTAGATGGTTTATTATTAGGCTTCATTTGTTGCTCAAATTCTTTTGCCACAATCTGATTTTCACTCTTATTCTTCTCCTGTTGTGCTTTATTAGCTCTATTAATATCATCTTTCAAAATGGAATCAGAAGTCATAGGAAGCAAAGTAATATTTTTATCCTTATGAACAAGAGTATAGTGATTGTTTCTACCATGGTGTACAGAATTTTTATCAAATTGCCATGGTCTACCAAGTAATAAGGAACATGCTTGCATAGGTACCACATCACAATCAACATAATCAGCATATGTAGAGATACTAAAATGCACACGAACAGTACGTGTTACCTTAACCTTGCCGCTATTGTTGAACCATTGGATGTAGTAAGGATGTGGATGTGGTCTTGTGGTGAGAGAAAGCTTCTCCACCATCTCCATGCTAGCCAAGTTGTTGCAACTACCTCCGTCTATGATGACGCGCACAGAACGTTCCTTCACAACTCCCTTGGTATGGAACAAATTGTGCCTCTGATTTTGCTCAGCTTGTGTGACCTGCACACTCAAAACACGTTGAGCAACTAAACATTCATACCTGTCAGCGTCTTCAGGAGCCATGTATTGCGTCTCATGATCAGAATCATCTCCACCATGTTCTTCACGTGTAATAAGAGCCAAAGTCTCCTCATCATAGTCACTAGCGGACTCATATCCACCATCCGCGGTAGCAATCATCACACGCGGAGATTTGCATTCTCTCGCATAATGACCTCCTCCCTTACAACAACGACAAATAATATCACTTGTGTGCCCTGTTGATGCCATGGAAGAAGAAGAACGCTGTGCAGGCCCCGCAGGTGCGCTCTTGGCAGATAATGGTGGTTGTGCCTGTTTTCTTGTATCACGACTGGAGGTGGCACCGGATGGAGGTGCTGGTGCAGTTGAAGTAGAAGATGCACGTGGTGTCCATGATGAAGGTCGGCCTGCAGAAAAGTTAGTTCGCCCCAATGCTTGTCGATCCTGCACTTCACGTTCAGCTTTACAAGCAAGATGGAATAAACGAGTGATATTAGTATACTCCTTATAGTCTAGAATGGTCTGAATCTCTCTATTTAATCCACCCAGAAAACGTGCAAGCATAGCTTCATTCTCCTCAACAATACCACATCTAATCATGCCAGTTTGTAATTCCTGATAATATTCTTCTACAAAATTTTTCCCTTGTCTTAAACGCTGCAATTTTTGAAGCAATTCACGTTGATAATATGGTGGAACCCAACGCGTACGCATAGCAGTTTTCAAAGCAGCCCAAGTAGTTGGAATAGGATATAATCTACAATGTTCAGACCACCATACACATGCAAAACTAGTGAAAGCACAAACAGCAGCAGCAACTCGTCTCTCCTCAGGATATTGTAAACATGTAAATCGTTGTTCAGTTTCTAACTCCCAAGTAAGATATATATCAGGAACATATCTACCCTCAAATGGTGGAATATTCAATTTCAGTTTAGGAATATGGACATCATCTCGTACCTGAGGTGGTGGTGCAGGCCTACCATTACGAATATATACCTGAGGTCGACCTGCTGGTGGTGGTACAGGTGGCTGCACGTAGTGTTGATTTTGATCAACCTCATCCTCATAATCTCCCACATAATCATCCTCCTCCGCATCAGCAGCAGGAGCCACAGAAGTATCAACAGCAGCACCAACAGTTTGGCCAAACGCAAGAGGAACACGGCTTGCTCGGCGGAGGTCTGCTTCGCGACGTGGAGGTAGTCGTTGTTGTTGTTGTTGGAGGTGCGTTAGGTGCAGCGGGTGGTGGTGGTGGAAGACGCGCGAGCAATTCATTAAACTTGTTATCGAGCTTTGTTTCGAACGTCTTCTCAAGGCCAGTGATCTTCTCCATGGCCTCTTCAAAATTGTTCAGCACATCTTGCACCTGTTCAGTCATCATTTGCTGAAACTTATCATGAAGCTCCTTGTTCGATAAATTCTCCCAGTCAATCTCGTCGGCTTGTGATCCTGGCATGGTTAGCAGCAATAGAAACACACAAGAATATGATCCTACAGACTACTAAGAAGTGGTGGTGGTGTATCACAAATCCGTCAAGCAAATCTCAAATTCTTACCAGTTCTTACCCAGCAGCAGGCGGTGATCGGCAACCGTTGTAGTCAAAAACTCTCAAAGCTTGGATAGAGCGATTACCAGGGAGAGTCAAACGCACGACGTAGATGTATGTGGAGCTGGGAAGGCTTATAGTATGGTAGCAAAAAGGGTCAGCAATAATCAATTCAGAGATGCAAAGTTGAATAAACGCTCAACGACGGTACTGTGCTGGTCCTAGGCTAGACTGTGCTAGAGACGCGAGCCTAGAACACCAACAAAATCACGGCGCGGCACGTAAACAAGGGAAAAGCACACTCTGAAAAAAAATTCGCTCTTTTTTTTTGCGCTGCTTTTTTTTTGCGAAAAATCACTATAATGGCGAGTGTCTCAAAACTCTTCCTAGGTCAAACTGACAGGATGGGCACGAAATTTTTTTCGACCAATTTTTTTTTTCGACTGCCCGGACCCAAAAATTGGAAACGGGTCAAAAAACTTCCTATAATGGCACCTGTCTCAAAACACTCAAAAACACCTAAAAATAGGATAGCCAGAAATTTTTTCGAAAAATGCGTTTTCGAAAAATTTTGGGCCAGAATTTTTTTTTCCGAAACCTACTCCGGCAAGGAAACACGAATCGGAATCTAGATGGATCCCGAAAACAAACCTAATAAGCAAAGAACTCGGATTGGTGGTGGATATATGGTGGTGGTATATGGCAGCGGTGGTGGTAGCGGTGGTAGTATATGGATATGGATCGGTGGTGGTATATGGACACGGATTGGTGGTGGTATATGGATACGGATTCGGAGCGGTGGCGGATAAGCGGTGGTGGTAGATGGCAGGGGCGATGATGATGGTGCGGCGGCGGCGTGACAACTTATGACCAGAACTCGAAACTCTAAAAGACTAGACTCTAAGACCAGCAACTAGACACGACGATGCAACCGCAAATTCAACAAAGCAAAACCCTAAAAAGATTATGCAAAGGCTCAGATTGGTTCGGATATGATGAACTAACCCTAATTTTTTTTGTGGCTTTTTCGTGGACTATAGGTATGAAGAACAGACTCGATCTAAACTACGAAAAACTGTAAAATCTCACCGAGCAACCTGGAAATCTGATACCACTTGATAGAGGCGGAGGTGTCCCGTCTTTCGATGAGATGGTGGATTTCACTTTGGTGGAAGTCGACTTTGACGATCCGACTACGAACGTGCGAGGACGTCGCGCCTTAGCAATCGCTAAACCAACTCCGAGAGGTTATTGACCACGCCGGAGCACGATCAACCTGACCACGAGGGTCTATTTCCTGCGAGCAAACGAAGAACAAGCAAGAAACTAAGATTGCAATCTGGATATTGCGAATATAAGATGAAAGCTTTATTGATCAAGGTGGGGTTCTGTGACGCCTTTGTCTGGTCGTTGAACACAAACGAAGTACGCGAAGTTGCAGCTATGGCGAACTTTTAATATAAACAAAACCCCAAAGTCTAAACGATGCCCTAAGGGCTGTATATATGGAGGAAGAGGGGGGAATTTCGTGGCCCTTGGTGGAGGGGTCCAAAATCAACCCTATCTCTTGTTTCCCCACACATACGGACTCTAAAAATAGCCTATACTTATGTATTTCGAAATTACATGGGCCTGGCCCAATAATAAGGTGACGCAGCACCTAAAATAGCCTCCGGACGAAATTTATGAAGTGGCATCTTGTATATTTCATCCAAGGCTTCATGCACCCATTATGGTGGCTTCAAAGTCCTGAAATCATCACTTGTAACTCCGTTCTTGTTTCCCTTGCGCATGCCATCATCTCCATGCTTGTTCTTGCTCCAATGTTCATCCTTCTCCAAACTAGGCCCTTCATTTGTAAGCAAAACAAATGTATCCAATTTAGGCAGCATCATATTCTCATGAACATTAGAATCATTACCAAGAAACGAAAGTACCTGGTAATTTAGTTGGCGTGCACGAGCTCTAGTAATTGGTCCAGTATGTATAGCAGCAGGGGCTGTGGGTGTAACAATTGTATTGATGTCCTCATCAATATGATACACATCAACCAACTCGAATGTTACCATGATACTCCAATGTCACCACAAGTATCCGTGAGTTGATTATTCGGTATGCATCAAACAACTTCAGATACGTAATACTCAATCCAACACAAAGAACTTCAAAGAGTGCCCAAGATTTCTACCAGAGAAAATAGGATGAAAACATGCATCAACCCCTATGCATAGATTACCCCAATGTCACCTCGGGGATCCGCGAGTTGAGTGCCAAAACATATATCAAGTGAATCAATAGAACACCCCATTGTCACCACGGGTATCCATATCCAAGACGTACATCAAGTGTTCTCAAATCGATAAAAGTATTCAATCCAATAATAGTGAAACCTCAAAGGTAAAAACTCAATTCATCACAGTAAGATAGAGAGGGGAAAACACCATCTGATCCAACTGTATTACCAAAGCTCGTGGTACATCAAGATCGTGCCAAATCAAGAACACAAGAGAGAGAAAGAGAGAGAGAGAAATCAAATACATAGCTATTGGTACATACCCTCAGCCCCAAGGCTGAACTACTCCCTTCTCATCATTGAGACCACCGGGATGATGAACATGGCCTCCGGTGATTATTTACCCTTCGGTAGGGCGCTGGAATAGGGCTCCAGCTGAGATATCTTTGGTATAGAGGCTTGTGTCGGATCACGGGTTCTGGCAAAACCCTTGAGGTTCGAACATTGGGGTGCGCGTGAAGGTTTTCTCCCTATCGATCCATGCCCTAGCTCTCTAAGATCTTGCGGACGGACTCGACGAACTCAAAACACAGAAAGACACAAGATTTATACTGGTTCGGGCCACCGTTGTGGTGTAATACCCTACTCCGGGGTGGTGGTGGTGGATTGCCTCTTGGGCTGATGATGCACAATACAAAAGGAAGAACAGCCTCCTGAGGTTGAGGTTTTCTTGTGCTTGGTGAACTTATGTGGGTTGGATGCCTTTGGATCTGATCTCGATCCGATCCCCTCTACTGTGGTGGCTAGTTCTACTTATATAGGCCCTAGTCCTCTCCCCAAATATTGAGCGGGAAGGGAACCAACAATGCCCAATTCGAAAGGGGACAGCTTGTACAAGTTATCCTAACAACAGGTGGTCTTCTCCTGCCAAAGGTTCTGGTGATGACGCCGTCTTGGGCTCCATGGTGACCTCCGTCCTGTCTTCCTTCTGGCCTTGGTCTCGTCGCACCAATATGGAAACATTTGCTTGATGCCTCGATACTCCGCGCCTGCGCTTGCCCCCTTGGCGCCAAAGAGGAAGCAAGGACACTGTGCACGCTGGCGCCCGCCTGGCGCCCGCCTGGTCTCGATCGTCATGGCTCACGTCACGAGGACCTCACGAGGTTTGCCTTTCCTTGATCTCTCTGCCCCCCGTGAGCCTACCTGGGGAGGACGCTCTTGAGGAGGTCTTGCATCGTCCGCCTCGCGAGGCTTGGCCCCTCACGAGGGTCTTGAATGCCTTGTCGATGAGGATGGGTCGTACAGATCTACCAGCCCAGCCACGCCGCGGGCCACAGGCAGGCCAAGTCTGGGGACCCCCATTCCCAGAACGCCAATAGTAGCCCCCGGGCCCAAGGCGCGCGTGGGCTTGGCTTTGAGGTGAAGCTAAAGGGTCAAGCGCGGAGCGCCGTGGGCCCCAAAAGCCAGCGGCCTCGGTTGACGCATGGCGGTAGATTGGACGTGGGCGTCTCCGCTTCCCCATGCTGCCTCGGCAACTGCCCGACTTTACAAGTCCCTGCGAAATGCAAGGAAAACCTTCATTACCTGTGATCGTGGGGGCGATGGTTGGCCTTCTCCTGCTATAAATGAGGAAGGGGCGGGGCCCCCGTCCCCCACTTCTTCCCATTCCGCCTGCTTCTTCCTCCTCTGCTCCACCACCGACTCCAATGGCGTCGTCGAAGAGGTTCTCCACCGCGGAGAAAGGAAAGGCCCCTCGCGAGGGGCCTGGCTCCCCAGCTCCCAAGCGGGGACGCACCGTCCCTACAAGCACACCACGACTCCTGCTGTGCCCCCCCCCCTCGCTCCTGGGGTGGCGCCGCTGCGCGTGGTGGAGGTCGCTCTGGTCGCGGCAGCCCCGTTGATGAGGTGAGACGCGCCATGGTTGTGCGGCCTCCCCGGCCACGCTTCCACTCGGCGGAGGTGCTGCTGGAGTTCATTGTCTGGTCGGAGGATCCGGCCGGCAACTGGCTTCGGCTTCCATGCTTCTTCGTCGACGAGCTGCCGGCCTCTGGTCCTGGCAGGCTCTGGCTGCAAGCCGACGGCTGCTGTAGCAGGGCTTCCTGGGTCGCGGTTGAAGTCTCCGCCGCGGGCAACATAGCTCTGGCCCGCGGTTGGCAGACAATCGCCCGCGCACGCTGCCTGGGCAGGCGGTGCACCCTCCACTTCAAGTATGACGGTGATGCGACCCTCTATGTGAGGGTGTTTGGGGAAGATGGTCGCCACACCGGGTGCTGCCCCAAGACGAATGACGGCGAGGAGGTGCTTGGTCTCGGCGATGGCCGTGACGAGGGTGAGCTCACCGGCCGCGCCTCGTCCAGCTACGGTGGCTCTTCCCTTGGCGAAAGTTCCATCAGTGGCGGCTACGACCAGCCGCCGCGCCCGCTTTGAAGGTGGTAGTGGGTCGTCTCATCGTCGTGCCTCCGTGAAGCATGAGGAGGGATCCGGCTAAGCTCGGGACGTCGCTGGAGGCCTACCCCCATGGTTCACTGCAATGCCGCTTTTGTTTTGTTCCTCTTTTCTTTTCTTTATCAAAAATGGAACCAGTATGGGCCCGGAGGCGCGTGTATCGAACTGTGATTCCTCAATCATTATGCTATGCTTGTTATTTATGTGTTGTGTCGTTATTTCGTGCAGAAATATCTTAACCTGGCGTGTTCGGGGCAGCCTCTTCTTCACGAGGCACTTGTCTCCTCATGCCCATCTTGGCTTAGTGGTTGCTTGGGAACTGCAAAAAAATTGTTAGGAAGCTTGCTAGGAGACTTATCGTTCACCCGAGCCTTGACCCAGTGCTTCATATCGCGGTACCCGAGGGGCACAGATTAGGAGAGATGTGCCGGTTGTGGGCTCGAACGGGGGTGCCTCGCGAGAAAGCAGACCGAAGGCAGAGAGAAAGACCAGCGCATGAGGAAGAAACCCTCGCGAAGGCACCTGCCTAGCCCCCTCGCGAGGTATGCGAGAGAGAGAACACAAGCGAACTAGATTGGGAAAGGCGGCAAAAGGCGATGAAACCAAATTAGCATGGAACACTAGAAGTAAACTACGATTAAGAGAAGACGAGCCAACTACGGAAAGAAAATGAAAAGCCGCGTCCGGAAGCTAGTCTAGTCTTTGACGTCTTCTCACCAGCGCGGAGCTAAGTGCTGCCACTAGGCGTGGGAGGGAGCCCCCGAGGCCCGAGGGCAGCTCTCCGGAGACTCCGGGGTGTGTATAGCCCCACTCATTATTACGTGAGAGTGTTACGGGCGGCAATTCTTCACAGGCATCAGGCCTTGCTTCATAGGCACTGGGCCTTGCTTCATGGGTAGAACTTCCGGAGGTGTTGGATGTTCCAGGCATTCTGGATGGGCACCCCGTCCCGCGTCTCCACGTGCGCGGTGCCAGGACTGGAGATATGGACGACCCTGAATGGGCCCTCCGACATGGGTGAGAGCTTATGCAACCCTTCCCTGGAGAGGACCCGCCTCAGGACAAGGTCGCCTGCCTCGAGCGTCCTGGAGCGGATGTTGCGGTAGTGGTACCTTCGTAGCGCCTGCTGGTACCTTGCCGCCCTCAGCGCAGCTTCACGGTGTCATTCCACTCCTAGTACGAGGTCCATCCCCCGTGTGGCGTCCAGCTGTGTTTCATCAAACGCCAGGACCCGTGCAGAGCGATGCATGACCTCGTGAGGGAGGACCGCTTCGGCTCCATAGACAAGGAAGAATGGGGTCTTTCCCATCGGCTTAGTGGCGGTGTGCGGATGGACCACGGCTTGGACTGGAGCTCGTCATGCCAGCCCCTGCCGCAGGCCTCGAGCTTCTTCTTGAAGGTCCTGGTCTTGAGGCCTCTCAAGACCTCCATGTTGGCGCGTTCAGCCTAGCCATTGCTCCTAGGGTGCGCCACTGAAGCGTAGCAGATCTGCTTTCCTAGGTTAGCACAGTATGTTTTGAAGAGGTTACTGGTGAACTGCGAGCCATTGTCAGTGATGATGCGGTTGGGGACCCCGAAACGGCTCACGAGGCCCTTGATGAACTTAACCACGAAACTAGCTGGGATGGTGCAGACGGCTTCCACTTCCGCCCACTTGGTGAACTTGTCGATGGCGACGTAGAGGTAGAGGTAGCCGCCTGGCGCTCAGGGGAATGGGCCCAAGATATCCAGCCCCCAGACCACGAACAGCCATGTGAGCGGTATAGTCTGGTGGCCCTGAGCTAGCTGATGGATCTACTTGGCGTGGAACTGGCAAGCTTCGCAGGACTTCACCAACTCAGCTACGTCGTTGAGCGCCGTGGGCCAGTAGAATCCACTACGGAACACCTTGCCGATAAGAGTCTGTGACGACGAGTGGTGTCCTCAGTCCCCGCCGTGTATGTCAATCAGCAACTCCTTCCCCTGGTCCCTGGAAATGCAACGCAACGAAATATCATTTGGTCGCTTCCTGTACAACTCACCGTCCTAGATGCAGTATGCCGTGGCTTGCCAGGCGACGCGCTCCGCGTCCTCTTCCTTCTCCGGTAGCGCCCCTTGCATCAGATATTCCTTGAATTCCTTGGTCCAACATCCCTCTTGAGGCTCGAGCGCCAAGAGCAAGCGAGCCCCCGAGGTTGGGCCACAAGCTAGGGCTCCTGTGGCAGGAGGTTGTGCGAGCTCCTCCCGAGGTTGTGCTGTTCTTGAAAGTGGTGGCGTCGTTGATGGCTTGAAGAGCCGCTCCTCGAAGACGCCAGGCTCTTGGGGCTGCCGCTTGGATGCCCTCCTGGCGATGTCATCGGCTTCCTTGTTGGTGCCACGGGGCACATGCTTCACCTCCATGCCTAGGAACTGCTTTTCCATGTTACATACTTCCGCGAGGTATGCCTCCATGTGCTCGTCCTTTGGCTCGTACACTTTGTTGGAGAAGTTGACGAGGAGGTGTGAGTCACCCCTAATGGTGAGGCGGTTCACCCCTAGAGCTGTCGCGGCCTTCAGGCCAGCTATGAGGCCTTCGTATTCTGTGATGTTGTTGGAGACCTTCTCGCCCTGCTGAAAGCAGAGCTGCACAGCGTAGTAGAGCTTGTCCTACGTGGGTGTGATGAGTACTGCTCCAGCCCCCGCGCCCTGGTGCGCAAAGGCACCATCGAAATACATGACCCGTCCGTCTGGCACCTCACTTCCTAGCGAGGTGGACCGGTCCTCACCTGCTTCCAGCACCGGGGCATCCGTCCATTCCGCCACGGAGTCAACAAGTGCGGCTCCCTTGATGACCCTGGTGGTGCTAAACTCTAACTGGAATGCATGTAGCTCGATGTTCCACTCGGCGACCATTCCAGCAGATTTGGGGCTCCTGAGCACCCTCTCCAACGGGTAGGCCGAGACGACTTTGGTGGGGTGGCCCTGGAAGTAGTGTCGCAACTTGCGCGAGGCCACCAGGAGCGCGAGCGGGAGCTTCTAAGGCATGGGATAGCGTGCCCTCGCGTCACGCAACACCGTGCTGACGAAGTACACCGGGTGCTCGACGAGGACCGGCGTGTTGGTGAGGCTCGCGTCTTGTGCAAGATGGGCTGCCTCCTGAGGTGGTGGGACCCCTGGCACCTGGTCGCTTGCGGGAATCTCTGCGGTGTCATCCTGCCGAGCTTGGTCTTCTGCTGCTGCCGCTATGGCTTTTGCTGCGCCTTCCTGATCTTGCGTCACCTTGGCTGGCGACGTAGCTTGGCGCAGCGCACTCTTGGCCTGGTGCTCCTCATGAACTACCACTAGCACAACGCTGGCAGAGTATGGGGTGGCGGCAAGGTAAAGTACTAGAGGCTCGAGAGGCCGTGGCGCCACCAACACCGATGGGCTGGTCAGGTATCTCTTGAGGTCTTGGAAGGCTCGGTCGGCCTCCGGAGTCCACTCGAAGGGGCCCTTCTTCCTCATCAGCTTGAAAAAGGGTAAGGCGCGCTCTCCCAGCTTGGAGATGAAGCGCCCCAATGCAGTTACCCGACCAGCCAGCTTCTGCATTTCCTTGAGGGTCTGCGGCGGGCTCATGCCCTCAATGGCCTTGATCTTCTCCGGGTTTGCCTCGATCCCTCTGTGTGACACGAGGAATCCCAGCAGCTTGCCAGAAGGGACACCGAACACACACTTTTCCGGGTTAAGCCGCAAGTTCACCTGGCGTAGACTTTCGAAGGTCTCTCTAGGTCTTGCATCAAGGTTCTCGCCTCCCGAGACTTCACCACAATGTCGTTGACGTAGGCCTCCGTGTTCCTCCCGAGCTACCACCCTAAAGCGATGTGCATCAGCCGCTGAAAGGTCGCAACCGCGTTGCGCAGTTCGAAGGGCATACTAGTGTAGCAGTACACCCCACACGGGGTCAGGAAGGCTGTCTTCTCTACACCTTCCACCACCATATTGATTTGGTGATACCCTGAGAACGCATCCAGGAAGCACAGTAGGTCGCACTCAGCGGTGGAGTCGATGATCTGGTCGATGTGCGGGAGAGGGAACGGATCTTGAGGGCACGCCTTGTTGAGGTTGGTGAAGTCGACACACATTCGCTCCTTCCCGCCTTTCTTCGGCACCACGACTGGGTTCGCCAGCCATTTGGGGTACCTAACCTCACAAACGGCACCTGTCGCCTCCAACTTGCAGGTCTCTTGGACGATGAAGGCCTGCTTCTCCGTGGACTACCACCTTGCTCGCTGCTTCACAGGGCGCACATTGGGGCACACCCTTAAGTGGTGCTGAATCACCTCTCTCGGGACCCCCACCAGCTGATTGGGCTCCCATGCAAATATGTCATTGTTCGCGCGCAAGAACTTCACCAATGCTTCCTCTTGGCTGGGGTTGAGGTCGGCACCTATGGTGAAGGTGGCTCCTGAGGAGCCGTCCCCATCGACCGACACCTACTTTGTCTCTGCCTTGTCTTGGGTGAACAGCTGCTTCTTCTTGGTTGGCGCGGCCTCCTTGGCCTCGGGAGCACCGGTGCCGACGGGCTGCACCGCTGCAGCGGTCCTGAAGGCAAGTTTGAGCGCCACCATGGCCTCCTTGGTGTCCCCCTTGATGGTGAGGACACCTTTGCTTCCTGGCATTTTTATGAGGTTGTAGGTTGGATGAGTCGCCGCCATGAACTGGGCCAGAGCTGGGTACCCAAGGATGGCGTTGTACGGGAGGCCGATGCGGGCGATGTCGAAGTCGGCCAGCTCGGTGCGGTAGTTGTCGTGCGTGCCAAAGGTGACGAGAAGGCGGATCTGCCCCAGGGAGCGGGCAGCGCCACCACCAACTTCTGAGAAAGGCTTGCTGAGGCTGAGTCGCTCGAGCGGCAGGTGAAGAAGGCTGAAGGCCTCCATGGAGAGCAAGTTGAGGCCAGCACCGCCGTCGATGAGGGTCTTGGTGACGGCCACGTTGCAGATGGTGGGCGTACAGAGCATCGAAAGCATGCCCGAGTCGGTGGTGGTGACGGGGTGGTCTTCTGAGTTGAAGGTGAGGTCGGCCTCAGGCACGGCCCAACCCGGCGGAGCCACAGAGTGCATGGAAGCGACGCCGATCTGGCAGAGGAACGGCTTGATGTGGCGCTCTGAAGGCAGCGCCTGCGAGCTGCCTAGCAGGGCCGCGACTGCGTGGTGCACCGGTGCCATGTAGCGCACAGTGAAGAGTCGCGGAGCTGCTCCCGAGACGCCACCGTGGATCCGGGAAGGTTGAGCAGCCAAGCGCGCGGCTCGCCGGCGAGGGCCATGGGAAGCCAGTTGGCCATGACCTTGTCATCACCCCCGTCTTCGAGGACGGCCTCATCGTACGCCAGCAGGAAAGCTGACGGGTCCGCCACGTCGTCATAGCGCGGCGCATCTCTGACTTGAACTTGGGCGGCCACTGCACCCGCCGCAGGGCGAGGGCCAGGGCTCGGAGCCCCCTGGCCCCGTCGTCAACGCTAGCCGTCGAAGTCAGTGGCAGGCGCCTGCCATGTGGGCGAAGCACGGTGTCGACGGAGCGCAGGTCGACGGAAGAGAAGCTACGGCGCACCCCTACCTGGTGCGCCAAATGTCGGATCACGGGTTTCAGCAAAACCCTTGAGGTTCGAACACTGGGGTACGTGCGAAGGTTTTCTCCCTATCGATCCACGCCCTAGCTCTCTAAGTTCTTGCGGACGGTCTCAACGAACTCACAACACAGAAAGACACAAGATTTATACTGGTTCGGGCCACCGTTGTGGTGTAATACCCTACTCTAGTGTGGTGGTGGTGGATTGCCTCTTGGGCTGATGATGAACAATACAAAAGGAAGAACATCCTCCTGAGGTTGAGGTGTTCTTTTTTTTGAATATCTACTGCAAGGCAACAGCCTCACAGCTCTTTATTGAAAGCAACAAAGTAAAAGAGTCTTGTTACAAGTCGATTACAAGGAAGGAAAATAAGAAGGCAGAAATACTTACAACCCAAGCAGGGTAAAAAACACTAACTATGGGAGATTAGAGATCCAAGTTAGAAGGCTATCCTTGTATTTACATTTTATCCTATGAGAAAGTAAAGTTATGTCATTGATAAAATTGTGCCTCCAGGCTCTGAAAGAGGGTCTCTCATTCCTGAAAACCTTGCCATTCCTCAAGATCCAAATATTCCAGGCAGCTGTAAAGACCACTTCAGTGAAGAAAGTATGCCCAAAATCCTTCCTAGCCTTTACAGCCATGTTGTAGGTGGTCATCCCGGTCTGAGGATCCCAGTGAATCTGCAAGTAATTCCCGACTCTAACACTAAAATTACAAGAGAAGAACAAATGTGCAATGTCCTCATGGATGATATATGGGCATAGAATACAAGAATGATCCTCCACATGCCAATGCCTCCTCTGTAGCATGTCTCTGGTGTTTAAACGATCCCTCAGCAGAAGCCATCGAAACATTTTAATTTTCAAGGTGCATGAAGATTTCCAAATCCATTTGAAAATGGGATCTACAACAATATCTTGATGCTCATGCACATAAAAAGATTTAGGTCTGAAGCAGCCCTTATGAAAAGTCCATATCCATGTGTCATGATCCACAGAGCAAGTATAAGCATTTGTCTAATGTTGGAGGCTTTCAAGTTCAGCAAAAGCCTATGTAGACAGGGGTAGATGCATATTTGACAAAAACTCTTGGGAAAGCACATCAGACACTGAAAGTTGTTCATCAGTAACAAATGAGAAGAGCCTGGGAAATTTTTCACTGAGGGAAGAACCCTTAAGCTCAACCACCCATCTGTCAGTCCAAAAGAGAATAGACCTGCCATCCCCCAACATTGGAGTAGCCAGTTAACAATATTTATGTGCCAATTTAAACACATCATGCCACCAAAAGGACCCATAGAGGCTGGTAGTATGATGGACAGAGCTATCATAGTAGGCATTCCAGATGAGACCAACCCAGGGGATGTCATGATGATTATAAAACTTGTGCAAGAACTTCATAAGTAAGGCCTCATTTTGTACCCTTAGATTGAGCACACCAAGACCCCCTTTATTTTTTGGTAGGCATACCAAGTCCCAAGCAGCAAGAGATTGTCTTGGGGTATCAGAGTTCCCTCTCCAGAGGCATTGTCTCCGAATCTGTAACATCCCAAAATTCTAAATTTTGGAATGTTATAATAAATAGATAGATTTGACTGATTGTTTGATTGATTGTCTGAAAGTGAGTGAATTCGAAACTTTTGGAAGTTAAATGAGAGGGAATAAAAGGACTTTCCCAAACTTTCATATTTGCTTTCTGATCTCCATGAATTCAAATTCTTTTCAAACACAAAACCCTAGAGAGAAGATGACATGACTTCTTCCATTTAAAAAATGAAAAGGGTGTTTGAAAAATAATTGAATTTCATTTGGAAATATTGCAATTCTGAAACTTTATGCGACTCAATGATTTTCACGAGAGAAGATAAAATGACTTCTTCAAATTATATGAAATATGAGTTGGGAGTTTCAGAGAATTAAATTCAAAGCTCTTTTGAATTTATTTTCAATTTGGAATGTTATACATTAGATCATCATGCATATCTTATTTTCCTGCTTTTTGGTCGATCCTAGAAATTTCACGCAACTCAAGAACCTTCGGAGAGAGTTGGAGATTTTGTTATTTTCATATTTGAGAGTTTTCTCGAATTTTGAAAAGAGGATCATTTGATTTATTTATTTTATCTTCAATTATTTTTCCAACGTCAAAAATATAAGAGAGGGAATAATATGACTTTCCCAAAAATGTAGGAAAAATGAACATTTAATAAATAGATCAAGTTTTGGTTTTGCCGGAGTTTTATTTGCATTTTATTTGGATAGGGAAAATGCGTGTTTTCAAAAATTGCATTTTAGGCCCGGAGAAAAGTTCATTTTGTTCGGCTCATTTTTAGGAGTCGGGGAAAATTTACTTTAGGTTTTTCGGAGTTCGTTTAGTTCTCTTTTTGTTTTTTTTCTGCGCGCTGAACCGTTTATATAAAAAAACAGGAAGCTTACGAGCAGGCCAGCCGGGCCTAAGGCCCAGGCCAGCCGCCGCCCAGCCCCTGCGTGCGCGTGCGCCTGGCGCAGGAGGCAGCCGCCTCGCCTCTTGCTTCTACCGAATCCTAGTAGGATTCTTAGCCTTTCTTTCCTTTGTTTTGTTTTCTTTTTCATCTAGGATTCCTATTCCTACTCTATTTCTTGCCCTCTACCCCAAGTAAACCCTCTCCCCTCCCCAATATAAATACCCCAACACCCCCCCTCTAAACCCACCAAATCAAACCCCCTCTCCTCACACCAAAAACCCAAACCCCCTCTCCTCCCCAAGCCGCGCCTCACCCCGCGCCCCTCACCACCGCCGCCGCACCTTGCCCACGCCGCCGCCCTACGCCACGCCGCCGGAGCCCCTCGCCGGAGACGTCGCCGGAGGTTGCCCCGTGTCTCTTTTCCTCGGATCGTTTTCTTCTAATCGTTCCGATTCTTTTCTTCTCTTCTGATTCGTTTTCTAGATCGGTTTTTTGTTTCGGTTTTCTTCCCCGAAACCCTAGATCGGATTCGTTTTCTTTTCTGATCTAGTTGCCTTTAGATCGTTCGCCGGACCGTTCGTCCTAACGAACGTGATCACCGGATTCTTCTAGGTTAACGAACGTCCATTCGTTTAACCGTTCTTCTTTTCTTCTCATCGGATTTATTCCGCGATCGCGATCTCAGATCGGATCTTCGTTCTAGTTTTTCTTCTCGCCCGTTTATCGGAATCAGGTGATTCAAGCGCCTGGAGTTTCGTTTCGAAACCGCCGTTCCGTATAATCCACTTAAACAAGTTTTTGCCACGGTAAAATTTGACCTAGTTTCAACTTGCTAGAACCGAGTTGTTTTCTTCCGCCGTTTGTTTTCCGTTGCTTTGTTCGGTTCGTTCTTTCTTTGCAACCGGAGTTCTTAAGTTGAACTATCTGGTTCGTTCTCTTGTTCGAGTTTTACTTGTGCAGTAGATGAGTACTTATTGTGTGGTTACTATTGTTTGCTTACGATAGATTGACCGGAGTGTGACGAGTAGATCTATCAAGAGTTTTAAGTACGAATCATCTTCATCTACATTGCAGGCAAGTTCACACTTTGATCATACCTTCCCTACAACCCATGTTTTATTGCATTAGATCAATCCTCTCACATTGCATGATTAGGATCTAATTAAATTGTGGGATGGGAAGTAGATGAGGTAGTACCTATTACCTATTTATTATCAAACCTTTGGGAGTTACTTCTACGTTTGCTTCTTATGCCATGCTATGCTAGTAGACGTGGATTGGGTGAGTGATATCCATGACAGATGTGAGTTGATAATTTTAATGGTTTATCTAAGGTGGCAACTTAAACACACATCTGGGTGGATTGAGGCACCTGATGTCTATCAGGACTTGCCTGTTTTTTTTCGGACCGCCACCCAGGCGCAAAGGGATCATAAGGTAATTCATGCTAGAAACTTCCGTGTGCAGCCACATGCTACTATGGGCTCTGGCATAGTTGACTAAGTTGTGCGAACTCTTACGGGGTGGACTAGCAGATGTAGGGGTTGTAGGTGGTACAGTCTACCCCACATGTAAGGTGCTAGCGCTTCTGAAAGACTATGTCTCAGTCATCCGTTTCTCAAACACCATGTAGTGCGAGAAAACAAACGGAGGCGATCGAGTCATGTGGGGAAAAGTGCGCAAACCTCTGCAGAGTGTACAAACTAATCATGATTAGCCGTGTCCCCGGTTATGGACATCTTGAGTCTCTAGTACTTGAATATCATTGTGAATCTCAACATGTTACTTCTAATTAATGTTGATGGGTTTTAATTATTTTTAATTGGGATTGAGAATGCTGTCAACCATTCTCAATGTTTCACAACCACCATGATAGTTAAATAAATTTATTCCTTTGCAGTAGGGAAAAATTGGCTTTTCGCAAAACCTTATAACCATAGAGCCTTTTCCCACCAGCCATATATGCATATAGTGATAGCCATGTGTTCATCATTTTTCTCTATGGTGTGAATTTGCCAGTACATTCAATGTACTGACCCGTTTTGGGCTGCAACGTCTCATGTTGCAGGTTTCTTACGACGAGTAAGTGATACGTTAGGGTTACAATTTCTACACTCAACTTTGCCGTTGGTGTTGATGGGAATCCACAACCTTGTTGCTTCCGCTATATGGATTGAGGTAATAGTATTTACGTTACTTATACATGTGATTTACCTCTGTTATAAATCCTTCGAGTACTGTGTGTGTCAGCATACTGATCCAGGGATGACACATAAGCACAGAGACTTGATCCATTCGGGTCGGGTCGCTACAAGATGGTATCAGAGCACATGTTGACTGTAGGACGTGACCCTAGAAACTGGCAAGCCCATAGCAAAGATTTTTCTCTACAACTTTCCCCTTTCAAAAAGATCTTTTACCTCTCTTCTCTTCTGAGCTTATTCAAAAATTCTCTTTAGTGAGACGATACCCCTTTCCCCTTTTGACCACACGAAGATTCGACTGATGAGACCACCCCAAGAAGTACAAGATATCGGACAACTAAGGCCACTTCGGAATGAAGAGTATTTTTCGTGCATCTGAATAATGGAAACTACAGTGGTTGAAGACTCTGAAGACAAGGAGAATTTGAAGGCTCTGAAGAATCCCCAGATTTGTATGACCTAGGAATGCTACCCCTATGGAACTTGGCAGATTATGGAAGTTGTCAATACCCGAGATCAAGGTGTACCGGAGAAAGGCTGAAACAAGGAGTTTTGTCAAAGAAACCCTAAGGTGGGAGATATCAATTGTGGAGAGATAGCTCATGGAAATGACAAGAGCAGAAACACGGTTATCCGTGATGTCATCGCCCGCTGATGCTATTGTCACCGTGCTGAGTTAAGGATGCATTTCTTCAGAATGGATTTGATGGAAGAAGGTTGATGGATCACCTAACAGTAAGATGAAGTTTTAACCTTAGCTGGTGTATCACCAGAATCTGGAGTAGTACATCAAGAAGTTAAGAGGGATCTGCAGGAAGCAATATTTTGTGAGGAAGCATTTCGTGAAGAACTTAAGACCAGAAGTTAAAAGCAGCCAAGCTAGAGAAGTAAAACCTTGAGATACAGGAGATTCATTAGGAACTGAAGGACAGTAGGACCATGGTTCATGCCAAGGATGTTGAAACCTAGAAGTTTGAAATACAACTCCGGAGTATTAAAGGATGTCACGAGAGATTTCACGTCAACAGAGATTGATCTGGCAAAAGAACTTGAGAAGGACAAGCATGATCAAAATAAGCCATTGGAGGCATGAACAACGCTTGAAGAGTTTGGCGATGTTGACCTTTAGAAGACCAAACCCCTGTTATATACCTACGTTAGATGCGACGTTTGTGAGCTGTCATTTGTTTGATGTTTTTCGACAGCCACAACAAAAATCTGTCTTTTCAAAACTTTTGTTTGTATTGTGTGTCCCTCTCCCTCTATCTTATCTCACCCCAAACCCATGGACCCAATAGATGATGAATGGAGATGAGCTTGTATTTTCTGGACCAATGAGTCAATTGGAGACAGACCGATGGATTCAGAACATGGAGGATCATATGGAGAACAAGCCTATAGTCGGAAAGGATATGGCCCAGTATGCTCTTCAATGCTTTGAAAGAGGTGCTGCTACTTGGTGGAGGATATACCAAACCATGAATGGATGGCAAGGAGTAACCACTTGGAAAGAATTTAAGTTGACTCTGCTAAAGTCAAGTTTGTGTCCCAGAAGTTGAAGCTTATGGAAAGGACATGAAGAAACCTTGTGCATGCAAGATTTATGGAGAAATAGGACACACCCATAAAGAACACAAGGATGAATGCCCTAATTGTGAAGGAAGTCACCCAGTTGAAGAATGCCCAACTAGGCAAATTACTTGTTTCTTGTGTGAAGGGACTACCCACTATCCTGCTCAGTGTCACATTCACCCCTTGGTACAAAGAACCATCCAGTAGAAGAAAGAAGCAACGAGAGGAGCCCTCATGGAAAGTTTAGAAGAACATGTGATGAAGGAAGAGGTGGAGGACACGCCCAAAGAAGAACCAATTAAACCCTGCACCAAGTCATGCTATTCATGTGGAGAAGAAGGACACATCTCCCAGAATTGTTCGAATGGGGATTTAGTAGAATTCCCGACAGAGGAAGTAGAGTATGACCCACTGGAAATAGAAGCTCTGATGGGAATGGAAAAGTCCAGAAAGAGAAGTAGATTGGATTCCAGGAAGGATCTGAGTCATGTCACTTGTTATAAGTGCAAGGAGTCAGGGCACTACCTCAGCAATTGCCCAAAAAGGAAGCCAAGGACCCAAGTAGGCTACGTAATTACAAGGAAAACCTCTAAAATTGTCAGAAGTAATGTGTTTTAGTTGTAAAGGAGCAGGGCACTTTTCTAGAGAATGCCCCAAGGAGAAGGAAACTTGTGCTAGATAGTTGAGTTTGCAATAAAAGAAATGGAGTAGTAGAAGTGAGAACATTTTTCTTTTATATTGAGGTGTTGAGTTGAGACATGTAATGGAGAAGCGGGAGATTGTAATCATTTGAGAATGAATAAAGTAGCATCGTTGGTACTGATATGGATTTTATGAGTTGTTACTCTATGAAGAAGGATTTTGACCATTTTTGAGGATAAGAGAAATATGGTCTATGGAAGATTTGTGCATTTTAAGGGTGGTAGTACCCTGTAAGAACCGTTGACCCTGGGAAAGATAAGGATACTCCACTGAGTGGATTTCGGACAAAATGAAAATGAGTTTTGTCTCGATATGTGTGATACCTCAAAAGTATCTAGGATGAAGTTGGAGACGTCAGGTGTTTGGATCAAACGTGATCAAGGAGTCATAAGAGAGTGTTAAGTTGATTCGAGATAGACTGAAAGTAGCTCAGTCCAGGCAGAAGAGTTATGTAGACTCAAAAACTCAAGGAGGTAGTCTATGAAATTGGAGACAGATCAGGTCTACGTGTGCCCCCCTGCGCGAGGAGTTAAATGGATTGGAGTTAAGGAACAGTTAGCCCCGAGATTTGTAGGACCATACCGAGTTTTGGAGCGTATGGGAGAAGTGGCCAGCAAGTTGGAGTCACCCGAAGGACTGTCAGGAGTTCAAGATGTGTTTCACGTTTCCCAGTTGAAGAAGTGCCATGCAGAGATGGCCAATATTCCCTTGTAAGGACGCTTGACCGCGGAAAGGATAATGATGTTCCACGAAGTGGAATATGGACTTCATAAGTATAAGTTTTTATCTCGGTATGAGGGATATCCCACGAGGATGAAGAGATGAATTACTATTGGATATAAAGGAGGTATGATGTCGGAAATATGGATCAATGGAAACTCCATGATGAGTCCGAGTAATCATGTCCTAGTTTTGTGCCAATAGAAGGAAGGAAGACAGTACAATTGGATGGATTTAAGAATACTAGGAATTTGGAAGATGGAATAATGATAAGTTGCCCAATGATAAGTTCAAGGATTACAAGTGACGAGATGGGCCATAACCCACAGGCCCCAGGACCTGCCAAGAAGCAAGCACATTCTTGCTAAAGGAAAAACCCTGGAGGAAGATACGATTTTATCGACAGACGATTTTATAGGAGTTTACGCAAAACCTGATAGTTGTGAAGGAACGATAGATGTTTGTCTGGCTTGCAGAATCAATGGATTATTCCGAACTTGGTTCGTCGACGAGAGAAATTCTGCAATGCTTGTGAGGATGACCGAGTGTTAGAATGCGAGATTCACTAAAGCATATACAGGGTAATGATTTGGGTGCGGGATGGATTGATCACCATACCGACTTACTCTTATTATTCGCCTTGCTATATGGGATGGTAAATCTGAGTGACTTGCCTATAGTAGAGAGACGACGATATTAAACCTTGTTAAACCTTAGAATTGTATAAGTATTTTTCCCTTGTACACGGCAACTTTTGCCAATCGTAGGTTATACGGTGAGATTCAACCCAGACCCATTTCCTGCAGGAGAAACCATAAATTGTTGACCACCATGAGATATCGATAGTTGTTTAGTATTGGCGCCAGACCCGTCAGCTACAAAGACCCAGTCGCGGAATAACCTTACCAAGATGAAAGGATAGAAGAATTGTGGTAAAGGTTATGCCACCACCGGAAGAGCTCAGAGAAGAAATTTTCACGAGGATCTGAGAAGACCGACAATGTCAAGAATATGGATGAAGTATACGAGTTTTTATGGAACCGTAACCATGCTTCTAAGGGTGGTAGCACCCCAGACCCCTGGGATGATTGATGGATTTTTAGGAGACCCCCAAACCCTAACCTTTTCTTGCTAGCCTCTCCGAATCTCGAGGATGAGATTCATTTTAAGGGTGGTAGGTTTGTAACATCCCAAAATTCTAAATTTTGGAATGTTATAATAAATAGATAGATTTGACTGATTGTTTGATTGATTGTCTGAAAGTGAGTGAATTTGAAACTTTTGAAAGTTAAATGAGAGGGAATAAAAGGACTTTCCCAAACTTTCATATTTTCTTTCTGATCTCCATGAATTCAAATTCTTTTCAAACACAAAACCCTAGAGAGAAGATGACATGACTTCTTCCATTTAAAAAATGAAAAGGGTGTTTGAAAAATAATTGAATTTCATTTGGAAATATTGCAATTCTGAAACTTTATGCGACTCAATGATTTTCACGAGAGAAGATAAAATGACTTCTTCAAATTATATGAAATATGAGTTGGGAGTTTCAAAGAATTAAATTCAAAGCTCTTTTGAATTTATTTTCAATTTGGAATGTTATACATTAGATCATCATGCATATCTTATTTTCCTGCTTTTTCGTCGATCCTAGAAATTTCACGCAACTCAAGGACCTTCGGAGAGAGTTGGAGATTTCGTTATTTTCATATTTGAGAGTTTTCTCGAATTTTGAAAAGAGGATCATTTGATTTATTTATTTTATCTTCAATTATTTTTCCAACGTCAAAAATATAAGAGAGGGAATAATATGACTTTCCCAAAAATGTAGGAAAAATGAAGATTTAATAAACAGATCAAGTTTTGGTTTTGCCGGAGTTTTATTTGCATTTTATTTGGATAGGGAAAAATGCGTGTTTTCAAAAATTGCATTTTAGGCCCGGAGAAAAGTTCATTTTGTTCGGCTCATTTTTAGGAGTCGGGGAAATTTACTTTAGGTTTTTCGGAGTTCGTTTAGTTCTCTTTTTGTTTTTTTTTCTGCGCGCTGAACCGTTTATATAAAAAAACAGGAAGCTTACCAGCAGGCCAGCCGGGCCTAAGGCCCAGGCCAGCCGCCGCCCAGCCCCTGCGTGCGCGCGCGCCTGGCGCAGGAGGCAGCCGCCTCGCCTCTTGCTTCTACCGAATCCTAGTAGGATTCTTAGCCTTTCTTTCCTTTGTTTCGTTTTCTTTTTCATCTAGGATTCCTATTCCTACTCTATTTCTTGCCCTCTACCCCAAGTAAACCCTCTCCCCTCCCCAATATAAATACCCCAACACCCCCCCTCTAAACCCACCAAATCAAACCCCCTCTCCTCACACCAAAAACCCAAACCCCCTCTCCTCCCCAAGCCGCGCCTCACCCGGCACCCCTCACCACCGCTGCCGCACCTTGCCCATGCCGCCGGAGCCCCTCGCCGGAGACGCCGCCGGAGGTTGCCCCGCGTCTCTTTTCCTCGGATCGTTTTCTTCTAATCATTCTGATTCTTTTATTCTCTTCTGATTCGTTTTCTAGATCGGTTTTTTGTTTCGGTTTTCTCCCCCGAAACCCTAGATCAGATTCGTTTTCTTTTCCGATCTAGTTGCCTTTAGATCGTTCGCCGGACCGTTCGTCCTAACGAACGTGATCACCGGATTCTTCTAGGTTAATGAACGTCCGTTTGTTTAACCGTTCTTCTTTTCTTCTCGTCGGATTTATTCCGCGATCGCGATCTCAGATCCGATCTTCGTTCTAGTTTTTCTTCTCGCCCGTTTATTGGAATCAGGTGATTCAAGCGCCTGGAGTTTCATTTAGAAACCGTCGTTCCGTCTAATCCACTTAAACAAGTTTTTGCCCTGGTAAAATTTGACCTAGTTTCAACTTGCTAGAACCGAGTTGTTTTCTTCCGCCGTTTGTTTTCCGTTTCTTTGTTCGGTTCGTTCTTTCTTTGCAACCAGAGTTCTTAAGTTGAACTATCTGGTTCGTTCTCTTGTTCGAGTTTTACTTGTGCAGTAGATGAGTACTTATTGTGTGGTTACTATTGTTTGCTTACGATAGATTGGCCGGAGTGTGACGAGTAGATCTATCAAGAGTTTTAAGTGTGAATCATCTTCATCTACATTGCAGGCAAGTTCACACTTTGATCATACCTTCCCTACAACCCATGTTTTATTGCATTTCCTCGGATCTAATCAAATTGTGGGATGGGAAGTAGATGAGGTAGTACCTATTACCTGTTTATTATCAAACCTTTGGGAGTTACTTCTACGTTTGCTTCTTATGCCATGCTATGCTAGTAGACATGGATTGGGTGAGTGATATCCATGACAGATGTGAGTTGATAATTTTAATGGTTTATCTAAGGTGGCAACTTAAACACACATCTAGGTGGACTGAGGCACCTGATGTCTATCAGGACTTGCCTGTTTTTTTTCGGACCGCCACCCAGGCTCAAAGGGATCATAAGGTAATTCATGCTAGAAAACTCCGTGTGCAGCCACATGCTACTATGGGCTCTGGCATAGTTGACTAAGTTGTGCGAACTCTTACGGGGTGGACTAGCAGATGTAGGGGTTGTAGGTGGTATGGTCTACCCCACATGTAAGGTGCTAGCGCTTCTGAAAGACTATGTCTCGGTCATCCGTTTCTCAAACACCATGTAGTGCGAGAAAACAAACGGAGGCGATCGAGTCATGTGGGGGAAAAGTGCGCAAACCTCTGCAGAGTGTACAAACTAATCATGATTAGCCGTGTCCCCGGTTATGGACATCTTGAGTCTCTAGTAATTGAATATCATTGTGAATCTCAACATGTTACTTCTAATTAATGTTGATGGGTTTTAATTATTTTTAATTGGGATTGAGAATGCTGTCAACCATTCTCAATGTTTCACAACCACCATGATAGTTAAATAAATTTATTCCTTTGCAGTAGGGAAAAATTGGCTTTTCGCAAAACCTTATAACCATAGAGCCTTTTCCCACCAGCCATATATGCATATAGTGATAGCCATTTGTTCATCATTTTTCTCTATGGTGTGAATTTGCCAGTACATTTAATGTACTGACCCGTTTCGGGCTGCAACGTCTCATGTTGCAGGTTTCTTACGACGAGTAAGTGATACGTTAGGGTTACGATTTCTACACTCAACTTTGCCGTTGGTGTTGATGGGAATCCACAACCTTGTTGCTTCCGCTATATGGATTGAGGTAATAGTATTTACGTTACTTATACATGTGATTTACCTCTGTTATAAATCCTTCGTGTACTGTGTGTGTCAGCATACTGATCCAGGGATGACACATAAGCACAGAGACTTGATCCATTCGGGTCGGGTCGCTACAGAATCCTTTCAATTTGTTTCAGAATTCCAGGTGGAATCACAAGTGTGCAGAGGAAATATATGGGCATTGAAGTAAAACAGATTGGAGCAACTGTAACCTACTTCCTTGGTTCAGAAAGCAAGAAGTGGCAGACAATCTCCTTTCAATCCTATGCACAAGAGGCATGAGATCTTGAATTGAGGGCCTGGTAGTCCCCATGGGCAGACCCAAATAAGTAAAAGGCATGACTCCCACAGTGAATCCTAGAATTGAGGCCAACCTGTTAGCTTCATCAGCTGACATGTTCATAGGCACCATAAGGTATTTTGCAAAATTCCCAGATAACTCTGTTGCATCAGCAAAAACATCAAGCATGTCTTTAAGAGCAAGGAGCTGATGATCAATAGCAGGCAACACAATTAGTGTATCATCAGCATACTGTACTATGGGAAAATCCTGGCTGTGAGAAGGGATTGGGATAGTCAAAATTCCTTTACTGTACATATCATTCACTACAGACTGAAGCAGGTCAGCATCAAGGACAAAAAGTAGAGGTGACATTGGGTCTCCTTGTCTAACTCCCCTCTTACATTTAAAGTGGTGGCCAGGTACACCAGTAAGAAGCACAGAAGATGAACCAGATGAAAGAATAGATTGCATCCAAGATATCCATTTGTCATTAAAACCCTTGTATCTCAAAATTCTAAGAATGGCATATGCTCAATAGTGTCAAAGGCCTTAGTAAAATCCAATTTTAGCAAGACAATTGGTCTTTTTGAAGTTTTACATTGGTGAATGTACTCAAATCACCAAGCTAGGCAATCCTGAATAGACCTAGATTTAATAAATCCATATTGGTTTTTATGAATACAGGAAAGGATCACTTTCTGCAGCCTTTTTGCCAGAAGTTTAGTGAGAAATTTCAAACAGGTATTTGTCAAAGAGATTGGCCTATAGTCATTCAAACCCTCAGGTGAGAGCTTTTTTGGGATCAAGGTTATGAGAGAACTGTTGATACACTCCAAATCAAGGTGTCCTTCAGAAAACTCTTTGACCAATTGATGAAAATCATCCTTAATTATGTGCCAGCACTTCTTAAGAAAGAGGCCAGTGAAACCATGTGGCCCAGGGGCACTGTCAGGAGGCATCTCTTTAATAACACAGTCAATTTCCTGCTCAGAAAAAGGCTTGGTCAAACCATCAAGTCCCTCAACATTTTGGATAATATTTGGCATATCAAAACCCATTTGGGTATTATTAGTGCATCCCATCCTCTGTTTAAACTCCTGCAAAAATAGTCTAGCAATTGATGCATGATCAGAGATCACTTGCCCATTATCATAAGTTATACTGGAAATAGAGTTATTCCTATATCTCTCAGTGGCCATGGCATGGAAAAATTTAGTATTTTCCTCTCCCACTTTAATGCTCCTAATAGTACACCTCTGCTTCCAGTAAATGTATTGCAATCTTAGAATTTCCTCCAAATGTAGCTTAACAATCTTCCTAAAAATTTCCTCTGGTCCAGACAAAGGTCTCAACTCCTCTAGACCATCCAGACAAAGTATGACTTTGTTGCAGTTGAAGATCAAAATCTTAACCTTAGAGAGGCTAATATGCCAATGTTTGAGTGCCTGCCTAAGAGCTTTAAATTTTGCAGAGATAATAGCAGCAGAAGATTTCTTATGAACTGGCCTACTCCAAGTGTCACTGACACAATCAAGAAAACTAGGCAATATAGTCCAGTAATTTTCAAATCTAAAAACTTTGGCCTTAGGAATAGAAGTTTTGACTTGCACCACACAGGGCACATGATCAGAAGCAGTTCTGGCTAGAGGTAAGACCATAGTGTTAGGATAATAACAGGTCCACGAGGGAGTTGTAAAGAACAGTCAATCTGTTCAAGCAAAGGAACAGTTTGCATATTTGTCCATGTATACTTTCTGCCCTTGAGAGGTAGTTCAATTAAGGCCAGGTGCCCAATAACCTCATTAAAGATAAACAAGTCATTAATGTCACCACCTGGTTTGTTCCTATTGTCCATCGTGCGCATGAAATTGAAGTCACCCAACAACAGCTAGTTAGCATCATCAGGGATAATTAGATCATGCAACCAATTAACAAAATTATCCCTAGCTGGGTTTTTACTGGGTCCATAGACTGTGACCAGTGTCCAGGTTTGAGAATTATGAGCAGAAGTGAACTCCACCACAATACCAAAACTAGTGGACTCGATTAATTTACCAGCAAACATAGCAGTATTCCACACTACCAACAACCCACCCGAAGCTCCAGACGATGGAACATGAAAAAATTGATCAAAACGTCGTGGACAACACTTGCAAATGAAACGCTGATCAATGATCTCACATTTAGTTTCTTGGAGGCAAACAATGGAACAGGCACTTTCATCGATTTCCTAACGAACTGCACGCTGTCTATCATCTGAATTCAGACCACGCACATTCCAGCATAGTACTTTCCAATCTCTAAGATCATACTAATTCATTACAAACCATAATAAAGCAACAGCAAAATACTGCCACATAATGGCAGTACCAGTTCAGCCAAGTAACAGCATAAAAGTTCAGATAAAGCCTAAAATATAAGAGAAGATAGATGGTTTTCACAAGAGTTAACCATAAACCCCACCATTTGAAAGATTCAGCTATCATTAGAGCTAGAAGAAACAGATGATGGCTTGCAAGAAGAAGCTTCAAGCTTCTCCTTAGTGAGCTTCTCAGGTCCAATGCCGAGGCGAAGGCCAACCTGTTGTAGCACATTGATTGGCGTGGGTGGTGGGACAACATCTTGATTTGCATCTTGAGGAGGAGCCCGCGGCAGCTGTTCATCAGCTGTAACCTTGCGCTTCTTCTGAGATTTTGCTCTAGGTTTCTTCAAAGGAGCAGACTTGGCCGGAGAGGAATGCATGAAACCATCACGTAGGGCAGAGAGTCTGGCACTGCGTCTGACCTCAGACTCAACTATCATAGACTTAGGTTTACGAGCTTGAACTGGGCGCCTAATCAGAGCAGCAGAGAAGTTGAAAGCAGACATCTCGACAGCAGTCAAGGCTGAATCATCCGTGGCACAGTCCTCATCAGCAGTGTCAAAACAAAGAGCACGAGCAACAGAGAAGTTGAGGTGTTCTTGTGCTTGGTGAACTAGTGTGGGTGGGATGCCTTTGGATCTGATCTCGATCTGATCCCCTCTACTTTGGTGGCTAGTTCTACTTATATAGGCCCTGGTCCTCTCCCAAATATTGAGCGGGAAGGGAGCCAACAAGTGCCATTTCTAAAGGGGACAGCTAGTACAAGTTATCCTAAGAAAAGGTGGTCTTCGCCTGCCAAAGGTTCTGGTGATGACGCCGTCTTGGGCTCCATGGTGACCTCCGTCCTGCCGTCCTTCTGGTCTTGGTCTCATTGCACCAATATGGAAACATTTGCTTGATGCCTCGGTACTCCACGCCTCCGCTTGCCCTGTTGGCATGCTAGCGCCCGCCTGGCGCCCGCCTAGTCTCGATCGTCATGGCTCATGTCACGAGGACCCTGCGAGGTTTGCCTTGCCTTGATCTCTCCGCCCCTCATGAGCCTGCCTGGCGAGGCCGCTCCTGAGGAGGTCTTGCGTTGTCCGCCTCACGAGGCTTGGCCCTCGCAAGGGTCTTGAATGCCTTGTCGATGAGGATGGGCCGTACATACCTGCCAGCCCAGCCACGCCGCGGGCCGCAGGCAGGCAAGTCCGAGACCCCCGTTCCCCGAACGCCGACGGCTTGTGGTGGTGGAGTTGAAGTTCTAGGGTTATTTATGGGGGTTTTGGTATTTATAAGAATTTTCAGAGTTGGAATCACGCGAAGAGGAGCTAAGATGGGCCCACAAGCCACCAGGCCACGGCCACCCCCGATGGGCGCGCCCTGGTGGCTTGTGGGGGCCTCGTGGCTCTTTCGGTCCTCCCATGAAGCTTTGAGGGTCTCTTTTGTTTCACAAAAAATCATCAAAATGTTCTGCTGCATTTGGACTTCATTTGATATGGATTTTTTAGAAAACCAAAAACAAGAAAAACACAGCAACTAGCACTGGCCACTAGGTCAATATGTAAGTCCATGAAAACCATATGAAAGTGCACTAAAACCATATAAAATTGTTGTAAACATGGCATGAATACTTCGTGAATTATAGATACATTGGAGATGTATGACTTTTATGCTTGCCTATCTACGTATTAACTTCATAAAAATAGAGCAGTTCATGAAGTATGATGACATAATATATATAGAATAAAACCAGGAAATATGATTAAACCCCATCATTTTCCCCTTAGTAGCAACAATACAAATACATGCCTCACTACCCCTGTTGTCAGTGGGTGAGGACACGGCAAGATTGAACCCACTAGAAAACTCCTCTCCTGCTGAAGATAAATCAGTCTAGTTGGCCAAACCAAACAGATAGATTGGAGAGAAATACAAAGCTAAAATAATCATTCATAATAAAGTTAAAAAAAGACGCAATTACTTTCAATGAATAATCTAATCATAAGCCCAGAATTCGTCGGATCCCAACAGACACACCGCAAGAAAGATTACATCTAATAGAACTCTGAGGAGAACATTTTAAGAGAGAGAGAGAGATCTAGCTAATCATTATGGACCCGTGGGCTATATTGAACTACTCACACATCATTGGAGGTGCAGCAAGGTTGAGTAGAAGCCTCCATGATTGATTCCCCCTCTGGCAAAGTACTGGAAAAGGCCTCCAGATGGGATCACTGAAGAACAAAAGGTTGCGGCGGCAACAAAAATGTTCATGTGGCTTCTCTAGAGATTTTCCAATATTTTGGAATTTATAGCGCTGGAATTAGGTCAGACAGAGACATGAGGGGCCCACAAGGCATTAGAGCGTGCATACGCCCCCAGGGCGCGCCCTGTTGCCTTGCCGTCTCCTAGTAGATCTTCTAGGCCCTCCCTGAAGCTTCTAGGGAAGATGCAAACACAATTACTACAATAGCAATAATTATGTTGACTATTGGGTTGCCTCCTAACACGATGAGGACATCAATTTCATTGTTACACCCACAACCCCTGTTGCTATACATACTGTACCAATTACTAGAGCTCGCGCACGCCAATTAAGTTACCAGGTACTTTCGTTTCTTGGTAATGATTCTAATGTTCATGAGAATATGATGCTGCCTAAATTAGATATGTTTGTCTTGCTTACAAATGAAGGGCCTATCTTGGACAAGAAGGATGGATACCAGAGCAAGACCAAGCATGAGATGATGGCATGCGCAAGGGGAACAAGAACGGAGTTACAAGTGGTGATTTCAGGACTTTGAAGCCACCATAATGAGTGCATGATGCCTTGGACGAAATATACAAGATGCCACTTCATAAGTTTCATCCAGAGGTTATTCTAGGTGCTGCCCCACCTTATTATTGGAACAGGCCCATGTAATTTCAAAATACTTGAGTATAGGCTGTTTTTACAGTCCGTATGTGTGGGGAAACAAGAGTTAGGGTTGGTTTCAAACCCCTTCTCCAAGGGCCACGAAATTCCCTCCCTCTTCCTCCATATATACAGCCCTTAGAGCATCGTTTAGACTTTGGGTTCTGTTTAGATTAAAAGTTCGCCATAGCTGCAACTCCGCATACTTCGTTTGTGTTCAACGACCAGACCAAGATGTCACAGAACCCCACCTTGATTAATAAAGCTTTCATCTTATATTCACAATATCCAGATTGCAATCTTAATTTCTTGCTTGTTCTTCATTTGCTTGTAGGAAATAGATCTTCATGGTCAGGTTCATCATGCTCCGGCATGGTCAATAATCTCTCGGAGTTGGTTTAGCGATTGCTAAAGCACGACGTCCTCGCATGTTCATAGTCGGATCATCAAAGTATACTCCACTGGAACGATAATCACCATCTCATCGAAAGACAGGACACCTTTGCCTTTATCAAGTGGTATCATATTTCCAGGTTGCTCTATGAGAATTTATAGTTTTTTGTGGTTTAGATCGAGTTTGTTCTTCATACCTACAGTGCACGAAAAAGACACAAAAAATTTAGGGTTAGTTCATCATATTCGAACCAGTCTGAGCATTTGCATAGTCTTTTGAGTATTTCGCTTTGTTGAATTTTTGGTTGCATCATCGTGTCAAGTTGCTGGTCTTAGCATCTAGTCTTTCAGAGTTTCGAGTTCTGGTCATAAGTTGTCACGCCGCCGCAGCACCATCATCATCGCTCCTGCCATCTACCACCACCGCTTATCCGCCACCGCTCTGAATCCATATACCACCACCGATCCATTCCCATATACCACCACCGCTACCATATACCATGACCGCTGCCATATACCACCACCGCTGCTATATCCTACCACCATATATCCACCTCCAATCCGAGTTCTTTTCATATTAGGTTTGTTTTCGAGATCCATCTATTTTATGATTTGTGTTTCCTTGCCTAAGTAGGTTTTGAAAAAAAAGTCTGGAGACCCCAGGCAGTTTAGGCCAAAATTTCAGCAATCAAATATATTTTTTCCTATCCTGTTTTTAGGTCCCAGGGAGCATTTTGAGACACTCGCCATCATAGTGATTTTTTGTCACACTTCCGCCGTCGCTACCCTAATTTTCGAAAAATATTTTGTGCCTGTCCTATTATTTTGACTTGAGAAGAGTTTTGAGACACTCGCCATTATAGTGATTTTTCGCAAAAAAAGGAGCGCAAAAAAGGAGCATCAAAAGTATTGCAGAGTGTGCTTATTCCTTGTTTACGTGTTGTGCCGTGATTCTGTTAGTGTTCTAGGCTCGCGTCTCTAGTACGGTCTAGCCTAGGACCAGCACAGTATCGTTGCTGAGCGTTTATTCAACTTTGCATCTCTGAATTGTTGCTGACCTTTTTGCTACCATATTATAAGCCATCCCAGCTCCACATACATCTACATCGTGCGTTTGACTCTCCCTGGTAATCGGTCTATCCAGGCTTTGAGAGTTTTGACTATAACGGTTGCCGATCACCGCCTGCTGCTTGGTAAGAACGGGTATGACTATGAGATTCGCTTGACGGATTTGTGACACCCCATAACTTTCTAGTAGTCTGTAGGATCATATTCTGGTGTGTTTCTATTGCTGCTAACCATGGCAGGATCACAAGCCGACGAGATTGATTGGGACACTACTAGGGAAAACCCCATACACGGAATCTTACCAGTAGTGCGGTTTAAAATAAGGCGCTACCGCTATTTATCAGTAGCGCGTGACAATAAAATGCGCTACTGATATAAACATATCAGTAGCGCGTAGCACAAAAGAGTGCTACTACTATAATTGACACGACCTTGTCACCAAACTAGGTATAGCAGGAGGGCATGTTCAATAAACGCGCTACTGCTATTGAACTTAGCAGTAGCGGTTTTCTCCAAAGCTCGCTACTGCTAAGTTTAGTCCACTCCTTGCAACTAAGTTTAGTCCCACCTCGCTCCGCAAACAGGGTGTTTACCACCTTAAATATGTTACTTCTCAAACCATCACAACCACTTGGGCTTCATTGAACTCTTTGTGTAGGATTTGTGGCCACAATATGAGTCTTCTCCGGTTACTAAACCGGTGAGGACTCATATTGAAAATTCAGATTGTACACAAAAAGATCATTGATGACCAATGTAACTTCTATTTTATTTTTACATGCTTAGACTACTATGTTTATTGTTTATTTCAAAATAGTTGACAGCTTATTTCCATTGATAGCTAATTTCCATTCTTCAAAGAATGTACGGAAGATGGTACACATAACCTACTACACCGATGGCTCAGAATTAACTTATCAGGAGAAAAATCATCTAATCTCATTTATTAATGATCTTGAGAATTACAATATCTATTATGAAACTCCTGCACATTATGGTCAATACGTGGCACTAGTGCACGTGTTGAACTACGCTAACATCCATGGATATGTCATGGTAAGATTTTTTTACTATTACGACATCCGTGCATCTTTTGCATAAATTCTTCTAAAACTCAACTACATTGCTAACTACAAAGTTATTACTAGTAGCAGCGTGTTTTAAGGCGACAGTGCTGCAACTAACAAAAGGAAAAGAAAAGGAAAAACGAAAGGAAAGAGAAAAGGAAAATTAAAAAAAAAGAAAAAAATGAAAGCAATAGTAACAGTGTGTTTTGACGAATAGCTATAGTGCGTTTTAGCAAACAAGCATTGTAGCTAACTTATCTATATAGTAACGCGTTTTTCCGAAAAGCGCTACTACTAAATTTGACTTGCCCTTGCGCGGGTGTCCCTCTTTCCCCCAATTCCCCATTCTTATTGCGTCTTCCCACCTCTCCCTCGCCGCCTCTACTCCTCGTCACCCTGCCTCCGTCGCCGTCACCGGAGCCGCGCGTCCCCGGAGCCACCCTCGTCCGCTCCTCGCCGCCCCTGCTCCTTCGTTGCCCTGTCTCCGTCGCCGTCACCGGAGCCGCCGCCGGAGCCACGCGCCATCGCCGCCACCGGAGCCGCGCACCCCCGAAGCCACCCTCGTCCGCTCCTGGCCGCCCTGCCTCCCTCGATGCCCTCCTCTCTGTAAGCCCGACCCTCCTCTCTAGGTTAATTAAGTTAGGTGAATTTAGTAGATGTTAATTAGGTTAGGGCAGTAGTGGTACTAGTAGATGTTAATTAGATGTTTTTTAGTTAGGGAAGTAGGGTTTTACTAGGTTAATTAGGTGAAGTTAAATGAATGAAATTAGTAGTTAACTGGATTTTTAGGACAATTTTGTATATGCTTAAGCAGCTAGCTAGGCTTCATCTAATTAGTTAGTACTTATTTATGCTTAAGTACTAGGGCAGTAGGGTTAGGGCAGTAGGGTTTATAGTTTGAAATTTGCGTAGATTTTCTTGAAGTGTCAAACACTAGGAGATGCAAATTTGAAGTGGTCATGTTATATGCAAATTCCTCAATAGTGTTTGCTCATGTTTATCTACTGTTGTAGTTGCTCATGTACATGTTCTTAAGTGGTCCTGTTATATGCAACATTGAAGTGGTTCGATTGTGCCCAAGTGGACTTTTGTTGTTTCCAGGGAATGAAGTTGAGTGGCCTATGTTTTGCCGGAATGTTGATTCATTTATGTTCCGACAAATTTCAGGTGCTCGATTTGTCCACTTTTTAGCAAAGGTCATGCCGAAATTTTCCATGAATTTCGGCATGACTTGTGCTACAAACTAGGACATATCGAGTGCCAGGGATTTGCCGCACCGGGAAGGAATCAACATTCCTGCAAAACATAGGCCTTTTTATGTCATTATTCATTTTCGTAGGTCTAGAATAAATTGATTAGATTTAATCGTAGGAAACATGGATAGCAACGATGAAGGACGGGGTTCTAGTGATTGTGATGACGTCTACGTGGTGGCAGATGAATATTTGAACCTTGTCGACGAGCAACGGTTGTTGTTGCTTGGCCCACCTGTCACATCTAAAACCGACATCGAGACCGGTGCCGAGACTGGCGTTGAGACCCAGACTGGCACCGAGACCGGCGAAGCCGGTATAGAAACGAAACCAAAGAGGGGACTTCGACGCCCAAACCAGCTCATCACTACTAGAGTGGTGGTCACGGAGGTGGACGACGGCAATTTTGAGCCAAAAGAGCATGCGGAAGCGCTCGCATGCTACGGCAATCAAATAGGTTGCATCGTACGGACAACCGCCACCATCAACGATGAGAAACTAAAGAAGATAGAAAATATGAAGCACTCCCTCTTAACGAAGCTACATCAGGTATTCTTGTTCCCAGGCCGGGATGAAAAGAAATATACTGATCCAGATAAAGACCCAACAATGAAGGAGATAAACAAACGCGCCATGAGCAAGTTTAGCGACGCGTTGGCCGCCTGGAAAGTATGGGTGAAAGCAAGGATCATCAATAAAAAGGAACCCTACTCCGAGATTGTAAAGGATAATCCGACAATTATGGAAGAGCACTTTGAAATATTCAAGGCGGCTTGCGATGCTGAAGCTGCCAAAGAAAAGTCGAAGTACATGAAGGGGCTTCAATAGAGGAACATGGGGTGCCACCACCTTGGAAGCCATGGTTATGCGGGGAAGAGGTCCATATGGGCCAAGGAGGATGCGGAATGTGAAAGTATGGGCATTCCAGACCCGTTGGCGGAGTTCACCGTCCCGCAGGAGCGTGACATCCTTAGGGCGCGGTACCCTTGGGACCTAGTGAAGAAGGTTTTCAAGATGGATGCTCTCACGACGGAGTTCATGAGACTGCTGGTAATTTTAGCTTCTGATCAATTCGACTGCATGTTTAGTCATATTTGTAAACGATCCTTGTTCCTTTTGGAGAGAGAGCAGCACAGGATTGCGGCCGAAAGCGACTCGCCATCTGAGGCATTGGCGAGGCCAAAGTGGGACACCCCATTCAACCGGGCCTTGAACATAATGAAATGACTCCTGGTGGACACTCGACCGTCGTATGGACGCGTGCACGGCATCGGAGATGGCGCCGCATGGAGGAAGTACTACCGTGAGACCACAGAGGAGAGAAAGGAAAGAAGGAGGTTAAATGAAGAAAACATCGACAAGAAGGTTGAGATTGCAGTTGAGAAGAAATCAACCGAGATAGTCAAAGCAGTGGTAGCGGCCGCAAAAGAGGCAATGGCAGCTACGTATGGTGTGTTGCTTCCGGCTATCATCAATTGGAGCAGGTAAAATCCAAATAAAGATGCAGCGGACTTTCCCCTTGCCAACTTCTTCCGGAGTAGCTCGACTAGCGTTGCACCAGCACCTGCTCCCGAACTTGCACCAGCACCTGCTCCCGCATCGGCTCCTGCACCAGCTCCCGCACCTGCTCATAGCAGCCCGTCCTCCGTCTCGGACATGCTCGGCGGTGCTTCATCTTTGGCTGAGCTCGATGCCCTCATAGTACCTTTCACACCAGTCCTCTTCAATAAATGTATAATCTCTCGCTTTCGTTGCCTTTCGGATCTCTCACGTCGCAGCCATGCCTTTGCAGGCCGACATAACCCCGTGCACCATATTATACACCATCAGTGGCTAGAAGGTGTACGTTGGGAAGGCGACGATAATGAAGTCGAAGGAACAATTGTTCCACAGCCGGTCGATCCCCATGTTATCTTCAAGGTTTCTGTGGCCAGTATCAAACCGAGCAAAGAGAATTTGGCTCCTCCAGTACTACTAGGGGGAGATGACGATGAGACCCCGTGGCGGCTTGGCGATTGCAAGAGTTGGGTCCTGTTGTGGCCAAAGAGTTTGCTTCGTCTGGAGGTGGCTGGGAGCACACCCACGACCATGCAGCCTCAGCAAGGTATGAACATCAACACCCCACCGACCCAATTAGCGTCGCCTGTCGTGTCGGGTGATAGCGGGCGAGGTGAGGAAGAGGCTCCATTAATCGCTGATGACGTCGACGCCATCAAAGAAGAAATGCATGATATTGATGCCATAGATGATGATGAGGATGACACTCTATAGTATCTCAATACTGGCGCCTATGACGATCGAGGATTGATGGCTTAGCAGTATGAGTACTCAAGGTTTGAGCATCATGATTCGGTGCCTGAATTGCCGCCTCCGGTGGCTGAACGTATTATAGACGACCATCCAGTACCAAAGAAGCATAGGAAGAGAGCGAGGAAAGGCAACAATAAAGCTGCTTCTATGATCCATCTGCCTTCGTGGCCTCGGGTTCAAGACCGTATACCTGTCATGGGTGCGGGGAAATACCATATCCCTAGTGAACCAATCCTACCTAAGGCAGCGGTAGAGGCCATATACGGCGATCTAAGGAGACTTCATGACGATGTGCTGCGGAGAGAGAAAATCCTAATCGCCTCGAAAAATCCAGGATCCCACTCATCGTGGTTAACATGCCGCGGCAAAGGTTGTACGTTGATACATTCCCCGCGGAGAAGTTCTTCCTTCGATTTGATTACATCTTCGACATGTTTCACTTGAAGAAGCTGGATTTAAAGTTTGTCCGTCTTTTTTGCCTTGTACATGAACTACATCATTGGGATTGAGCAGATACCTTATATCTGTGTCGCTGACCCGTACTTCTTGCACGAGGGCTTCTTGGCAGTCTGCCCAGAGCACCGTGAATACGCGAGGGACTAGATCGCCAATTTCATGGTCACGAATAAGAACAAGGAGACGATTCTCGTGCCTTATCATCCCATGTAAGTCATCTGCACAGATATCCTTTTTTGATTTCAATCATTCATTTGCACGGTGGAGGCTAATTAATTTGAGGTGTACTTATTTTGCGCAACCACGGGCGCGCCGTCCTCATCATCCTTTATCCCCGATTCTCCCATGCTCTTTACTTGGACTCGACAAAGAACATGAACAAAAAGGATTACACCCACATCAAGTCTGTTCTCGACAGTGCTATCTTTTTCTACAGCGTACGGGGTGGAGAGATCAAGACCTGGAAGACAAGGAATAGCAGGCCTGCCTTCGACCATAAGACCAACTTTTGCTGCATCCAACAACCGAGTGATACTCTTAGTGATGGATTCTATGTCCTACACCACATGCTGGAGTACAGACGGGATCAGCGAAACCTTTGCATGTCACCTACATCCGGCGATGCCCATATTCTGAAGTGGGCAAAGAACATAGGAGATATCCTGGATCATCACTTCGAGCTGAGTTCTATCACATCCAGTGTGAACTTTCCCAAATCATCATGAAGGAGGTCCTTGAAAAAATAGGGATGTTCTACATGGAAGGGAAAATGTCGTGGGAAGACATCTGAACACGCATAGCCGTTGAGCGTCTCGACCTGGAGCTGTTCACTAGGCTCAGGGACTATCTCCTTGACTTGGATGGATGGCACGACATGTTGGAGTGATTGTCGATATAGGACAATGTGTTTGTTTAGTCCATACATTCTGTATGACAAAACTTTGAGTTATGCACGAAGAAACTTTATTTGTGATGTACTTTAACTGTCCTCCTCAACTAGCAAAGATCACTCTAGTTAGGGCATTTTGGGTCTGATGAACTTTGTTATTTATGCTTATGATATGTTTCTTCTATTTTTGCCAAGGTTGTCTCTTTTTGTTGCTCAGCTATATATGTTGCATATCATCAACTCATGTGATGATGCAGGTGCATAGATCATTGATGATGAAGAAGTGCTATGCCAAGAGTATACGACGAGTGGCCGGAGTGTCAGACCCAGTTGTAGCGGTTTCTGGTTTTCGAGTGACGGCTAGTAGTTAGTTTAGGTTCATGCTAGTGCGAGAGAGGGATACGAACCGACGCCTCAAGAAGTACTACATTATGTATGATGAGACATGTCATGTAACTTGTATAGCTATATCGTGATTATGATGTGACAACATGATTTGTGTTGGATGATATCATGAGACTATTATGTGTATGATATGATGAGCATATTCCATGTTTATGATATGATTAGAATACTGTATAAAACCTATACATAAACGTCACAAATACGCAACAAAAAAGATATGAGAAAATATAGTAGTAGCGCTCTTTAGCGCTGGACACGAAAACGCTAACGCTAAAGCACTTAGCAGTAGCGCTGGTACTGAAAGCGCTACTACTAAGTAGGTATAGCAGTAGCACGTGTCAAAATGCGCTACTGTTAAACATTAGCTGTAATGTTGTATCAGTAGCGCGGGTACCCGCGCTATTGATACACCAAATACCCACGCTGCTGTTTGGCTTTTCCCTAGTAGTGGGAGAATATGACGAAGAAGGAGCTTCATGATAAATTTCAGCAAGTGTTGGGTCAACAGGTGAAGACGTGATAGCCAGCTTTAGAAAGGCACTGGAGAGGATTGATGACGTTGAGAAGACAATTGACACCAAGTTGGATGCCAAGTTCGACGAAGTACTCGCGCGTCTTCCACAACCAACACCTGCATCTGCTACACCACCACCACCACCACCACCACAACAACAACAAAAACAACAACAACCACCACCACCACCTCCACGTCATCGAGCGGGCCGTGTTCCTCTTGAGCCTGGACAATCTTATGGTGATGCTGCTACTATTGTTGACGCTTGCTACTGCATAGGTGGAGGACTATTACGAGGATGAGGTTGATCAAAATCAGAACTACGTGCAACCACCAGCACCAGGTCGACCTCATGCATATAATCGCAGCGGTAGGGCTGCAGCACCACCTCAGGTACGAGATTATGACCATATTCCTAAACTAAAATTGAACCACCGTTTGAGGGTAGATACATTCTTGATGTATATCTGACTTGGGAGTTAGAAACTGAACAACGTTTCACATGCTTACAATATCCTGAGGAACGACATGTTGCCGTTGTTGTTTATGAATTCACTAGTTTTGCTTATGTTTGGTGGTCTGAAATTTGTAGATTATATCATGATAATATCCCTACTACTTGGGCTGCTTTGAAAACTAATATGCATACTCGTTGGGTTCCCACATATTATCAACGTGAGTAACTTCAAAAACTGCAACGTTTGAGACAAGGAAAAAATTCTGTAGAGGAGTATTATCAGGAATTACAAACTGGCATGATTAGATGTGGTATTGTTGAGGATAACGAAGCTATGCTTGCACGTTTTATGGGTGGATTAAATAAATAGATTCAGACAATTCTAGAGTATAAGGAGTATAATAATTTAACTCGTTTATTCCATCTTGCTTGCAAAGCTGAACGTGAAGTGATGGATCGACAGGCATTGGCGCGAACTAATTTTTCTACAGGTTGATCTTCATCATGGACACCACCTACATCCAGATACGTCTCCAACGTATCTATAATTTATGAAGTATTCATGCTATTATATTATCATTCTTGGATGTTTTACAATCATTTTATAGCAACTTTATATCATTTTTGGGACTAACCTATTGACCCAGTGCCCAGTGCCAGTTGCTGTCTTTTGCTTGTTTTATACATCGCAAGAAATCAATATCAAACGGAGTCCAAACACCGCAAAACTTTTTGTGGATTTTTTATGGACCAGAAGACTCCCGCTGGGCCAGAGCAGTACCGGGGGCTGCCCCGGCGGGGGCACCACCCACTAGGGCACGACTAGGGGCCCAGGAGCACCTAGGTGGGATGTGCCCACCTCGGTGGCCTCCCGCACCCCTCTTTACCCTATAAATTCCCAAAATTTCCAAAAACCCTCGGGGTTAACATAGATCAGATGATCCGCCGCTGCAAGGCTCTGTAGCCACTGAAAACTAATCTAGACCATGTTCTGGCACCATGCCGGAGGGGTAAATCATCACCGGTGGCTAACTTCATCATCCCGGCGGCCACCACAACGAGGAGGGAGTAGTCCACCCTCGGGGCTGAGGGTTCGTAGCAGTAGCTATGTGTTTAATCTCTCTCTCTCTCTTGTTCTTGAGATGTCATGATGTTGATGTATCGCGGGCTTTTTTAATATAGTCGGATCATATGGTGTTTTCCCCTCTCTATCTTGTTGTGATGAATTGAGTTTTTCCCTTCGAGATTTCATTGTTATCGGATTTAATACTTTTATGGATTTGAGTGCACTTGATATATGTCTTGCATATGAATACTCGTGGTGACAATGGGGTATCATATTGATTCACTTGATATGTGTTTTGGCACTCAACTCGCAGATTCCCGCGGTGGCATTGGGGTAATCTATGCATAGGGGTTGATGCACGTTCTCGTCTTTTGTTTCTCCACTAGAAATCTTGGGGAACTCTTTGAAGTTCTTTGTGTTGGATTGAGTATTATGAATCTCAAATTAGTTGGTGGTATTTTAGTACGAACTCTTGGATAGGTCGACCGGAAAGAATAGCTTCGAGGTGGTTTCGTACCTACAAATGATTTCTTCTTATGTTCTGCGCTAGATAAGAATTTTGGAGTGATTCTTCGTTGCACATTGAGGGATGGTTATGTGATCCAATTATATTAGCATTGTTGAGAGATTGCACTAGCGCAAGTACGGACCCTAGGCCTCATTTTCAAGCATTGCAATACCGTTTTTGTTCCCATTTACTAGTTGCTACCTTGTCATTTTTATTTATTCAGATTATAAAAAAAATATTTCTACCATCCATATTGCACTTTTATCACCATCCCTTCATTGAACTAGTGCACCTATACAATTTGCCATTGTATTTGGTGTGTTGGGGACACAAGGGACTTTTTATTATTTGGTTGAAGGGTTTTTTGAGAGAAACCATCTTCATCCGACGCCTCCCACGGATTGATAAACCTTAGGTCATCCACTTGAGGGAAAATTGCTACTGTCCTACAAAACTCTGCGCTTGGAGGCCTAACACGTGTCTACAAGAATAAAGTCGCGTAGTAGACATCAAGCTCTTTTCTGACGCCGTTACTGGGGAGGTGAGTGCATGAAGGTATATCTTTAGATCTTGCAACTGAATCTTTTAGTTTCTTGTTTTATCACTAGTTTGGTTTATAAAAGAAAACTACATAAAAATGGAATTGAGGTTGCATCATATTATTGATCATCTTTATAATATCTTTCTTGAAAATGATGGATCCGAAAATTGTGCTCAATTGTTAGAAGAAGAATTCAATGAAATGTTTGGCACAGAATATTTGAATGACGAGCATGATTGCAATATTGTTAGTATGAATTCTTTGAATATCCATGACACTAATGATATGCAAAGCTATAAGCTTGGGGATGCTATGTTTGATGAATATGATATTTTTAGTCCCCTAAGTTTTGATAAGAAAATTTATTACGATGAAAGCATGCCTCCTATTTATGATGATTATATTGATGAAAGTGGATTTGGAGAGGTCGTGACTTTATTTAATGATGATTTCACTATGTTGGAAGAGGTTTCAATTGATTATGACAACAAAGTTCCTATCTATGATGATTATGGTGATGACATGTATGCTATAAAGAATAATGATACCATGAAACTTGTCATCACGATTTTAGTTTTCAATCCCATGATAGTTATTTTGTTGAGTTTGCTCCCACTACTATTCATGAGAATAAATTTTCTTATGTGGAGAGTAACAAAATTTCTATGCTTATGTACCATAAAAAGAATGCCTTATGTGATAGTTATATTGTTGAATTCATTCAAGATGCTACTGAAAATTATTATGAGGAAGTAATATCAAGTTTCCTCTCTATGTGTTTAAAATCTTGAAGTTATGTTTGTTTTGCCTTCCTATGCTAGTTGATTCTTGTTCCCATAAGTTGTTTGCTCATAAAATCCCTATGCATAGGAAGTGGATTAGGCTTAAATGTGCTTGCTATGTGTTTCATGATGCCCCCGTTGTGTTTGAATTCTTATCTTTTATGCGAGCATGATTGAAATCATCATGCCTAGCTAAAAGCGCTTGTTGGGAGACAACCCAACACTTTTACCTACTGTTTTTGCGTGTTCACATGATTAGGCTACTGTAGTAATCATGTTTTATTGCTTTTGTTTCAATAAAGTGCCAAGTAAGACCTTTGGGACGGCTTACAGTGATAGTTGATTTGATCTTGCTGAAAAACATAAACTTTTGCACTCAGGAAAACAATTCTCATTTTTAACAGAAGTGTGATAAAATGCTGATTCTTTTTGCAGAAGATTAATAGACAAATTGCCCAGGTTTTCCAATTTTGTCAGAATCTTTTGAGTAGTAGAAATATGGTTGGAGTACAAATTACTATAGATTGTGCTGTTTTTGACAGATTCTGTTTTCAATGCATAGTTTGCTTGTTTTGTAGTTTCCATGGATTATATTGCTCAATATAAATTGTGGAAATGATATGCTACAGTAGGCATTTTGTGAGACCAATTATGAATCTTGTCTTTGACAGTACTGATACGTCTCCAAGGCATCTACTTTTTCTCATGCTTTACCTCTAGTTTTGGACTCTAATTTGCATGATTTGAATGAAACTAACCCCGGACTAACGCTTTTTTCTGCAGAACTACCATGTTGTTGTTTTTGTTCATAAATAAAAGTTCTCAAAATGGAACAAAACTTTGCGAGAATTTTTTATATCAATAATAAGAATTTCTGGAGCCAATACCCACCAAAGAGGGGGCCCTGGCTGGGCACAACCCACCAAGGCGTGCCCCCTCTCCTCGCGCGCCCAGGTGGGTTGTACCCACCTGCTGGCCCCACAGACGACCCCCTTGATACTATAAAATCACATATTTATAGAAAAAATCAGGGAGAAAGAATTATCGCGATCCACAAGACAGAGCCGCCGCCAAGCCTTGTTCTTTCCCGGGAGGGCAGATCTGGAGTCTGTTTGGGGCTCCGTAGAGGGGGCGTCTTCGTTCTTCGTCATCACCAACCCTTCTCCATCGCCAATTACATGATGCTCCCCACCGGTTGTGAGTAATTCTTTCGTAGGCTTGCTGCTCAGTGAGAAGTTGGATGAGATTCATCATGTAATCGAGTTAGTTTTGTTAGGGCTTGATCCCTAGTATCCACTATGTTCTTAGATTGATGTTGTTATGACTTTGCTATGCTTAATGCTTGCCACTTTGGGCCCGGGTTCCATGATTTCAGATCTGAACCGTTTATGTTATCATGATTATATCCATATTCTAGATCCGATCTTGCAAGTTATTGTCACCTACTACGTGTTATGATCCGACAACCCCGGAGTAAGAACAATCGGGCCCACTCTTGGTGATGACCGTAGTTTGAGGAGTTCATGTATTCACTATGTGTTAATGCTTTATTCTAGTTCTCTATTAAAAGGAGGCCTTAATATCCCTTAGTTTCCAATATGGACCCCTCTGCCACGGGAGGGTAGGACAAAAGATGTCATGCAAGTTCTTTTAATAAAGCATGTATGACTATTTACGGAATACATGCCTACATTATATCGATGAAGTGGATCTAGTGCCGTATCGCCCTAGGTTATAACTGTCACATGATGAATATCATCCAACAAGTCACCGATCCAATGCCTACGAACTTTTCATTATTGTTACTGCTAAGTTACCGCTGCTATCATCACTATTACACTTGCTACAAAATTACTGCTATCACTTTACTGTTACTATTGCTGATGTCACTATTATCAAAACTATCAAACTACTTTGCTACTGATCACTTTGCTGCAGATAATTAATCTCCAGGTGTGGTTGAATTGACAACTCAACTGCTAATACCTTCAAATATTCTTTGGCTCCCCTTGTGTCGAATCTATAAATTTGGGTTGAATACTCTACCCTCAAAAACTGTTGTGATCCCCTATACTTGTGGGTCATCAAGACCTTTTTCTGGCGCCGTTGCTAGGGAGCATAGCTATATTTGTTGAGTCACTTGGGATTATTATCATATTATCATTATGAAGAATGTGAAGGATCTAAAGACTAAGATATTTCCCTCAAGGACAAGGGGAGGTAAGGAACTGCCATCCAGTTCTGCTTTAGATTCACCTTCTGTTATGAGTAAACTTGCAACACCACCACATGCTATTAATTCTAATATGTTGCAAGTTATTGATGATGCTACTTCTACTATGAATGATGCTTATGATGATGCTAGTACCTTGCTTGATAAGGATGATGTGCCACTTGGTGAATTTCTTGATAAACAAATTGCTAGAGTTATACAACATGATGTTGTTGAATCTAATGATGAGCTTGAAATTGAATCTCCTGAAACACCAGCTAGAACTAGCCTTCCTAGATGTGAATTGCCTAAGGTACCAGAAGGTTATGTTATGAGTGAAGAAGCAACTAGAGATATTCTTGCTTGCAATGATAGAGCTGATCTAGAGAAATTATTACCCAAGTATAAAGAAAAATCTCTGAATGCTAGAATGAAGTGTGATCCTAAGTTTTCTACTTCACCTATCTTTATTGATGCTAAGGATTTTGAATTCTTTGTCGACCCAGAGTTAATTACTTTGGTTGAATCTGATCCTTCCCATTTTTATGAAACTGAAACTATTGTGGCACATCTTACTAAGTTGAATGATATAGCCACCCTTTTTACTCATGATGAGAAAACTCGCTATTACTTTATTCTCAAATTATTTCCTTTCTCATTAAAGGGTGATGCTAAAGCTTGGTACAATACTCTTGCTCCTGTTTGTGTGCGTAGTCCCCAGGATATGATTTACTACTTCTTTGAAATATACTTTCCTGCTCATAGGAAACAAGCTGCCTTATCGGAAATATTTAACTTTGTGCAAACTAAAGAAGAGAGTCTCCCACAAGCTTGGGGGAGGCTTTGCCAGTTACTTAATGCTTTGCCTGATCATCCTATTAAGAAAAATGAAATACTTGATATCTTCTATAATGGACTAACCGATGCTTCTAGGGACTTCCTAGATAGTTGTGCTGGTTGTGTTTTCAGGGAATGAACTGTTGGACAAGCTGAAGAATTATTGAATAACATATTGAAAAATTATGATGATTGGACTATTCTTGAACCACCGCCTAAACGAACTCTGAAGAAGAGGGGTATATTATATCTCAGTCCTGAAGATATGCAAGAGGCAAAGAACTATGAAGGAAAAAGGTATTAAAGCCGAGGATGTTAAAATTTCACCTCCTATTGAAGAAATACATGGGCGTAATACACCACCAATGCCTAAGGTGGTAGAGGTAAATTCTCTTATGAAGTTTAATGATAATGATAATCCTCACAATATGCATCATATTCAATGCCTTTATGAGTTTGAAAATTGTATTAGAAAACAAGATCACTTCAATGCAAATGTTATGAAACAATTGAAATATAATTCTAATATGATTGCTCGCTTGAGTGACTTGTTATTTAGAATATGAAATGATGTTAGAGGTGTTGGAAAACATGCTTCTATGGTTCAAACTCAATTAGAACAAGTTGCTAAATCTCAAAGAGAATTACTTGATGAATTGAATCATAATATGCATGACTTTGCTGTTAGAGTTACAACTAGAGGAGGTAAAATTACTCAGGAACCACTTTATCCTGAGGGATACCCTAAAAGAATTGAACAAGATTCACCAAGAGCTAACGCTAGTGCACCTAGTCCTTCTAGGAAGAAAAATAAAAAAGAAAAATGATAGGACTTTGCATGCTCCTAGTGAACCTGAAATAGAGAAACCTCCTAATAATGATAATGAAATTTCTATCTCTGATGCTGAAACTCGGTCTGGTAATGAACACTCACCTAATGATAATGAAAAAGTTAATGCTGAGGTTCATAAAGACAATCAACCAAGTAATGATAAAGAACCAGACAATGATCTTGAGATAGAACCACCTGTTGATCTTGATAACCCACAATCTAAAAATAGAAGATATGACAAAAGATACTTTGTTGCTAGAAAACACGGTAAAGAAAGAGAACCGTGGGTTCAAAAACCTATGCCTTTTCCAACCAAGTCAACTAAAAAGAATGATGATGAAGAATTTGAACGCTTTGCTGAAATGCTGAGGCTAGTCTTTTTGCGTACTCGCTTGACTGATATCTTGAAAATGCCTCCTTATGCAAAGTATACGAAAGATATCTCACAAATAAGAGAAAAATACCAGAAGCTGGAATCTCCACTATGCTTGCTAATTATACTTTTAAAGATGGAGTACCTAGAAAGCTTGGAGATCCAGGAATACCAACTATACCTTGCATTATCAAAAAGAATTATGTGAAAACTGCTTTGTGTGATTTAGGAGCTGGTGTTAGTGTTATGCCTTTCTCTTTATATAAATGACTTGACTAGAATAAACTCACACCTACGGAAATATCTTTTCAAATGGCTAATAAATCAACTGCCACACCTATCGGTGTCTATGAGGATGTGCCCATTGTTGTTGCTAATGTTACTATTTTGACTGACTTTGTTATACTTGAGATGCCCGAGGACGATAACATGTCGATTATCCTTGGTAGACCCTTCTTGAATACTGCTGGGGCTGTTATTGATTGCAATAAAGGCAAGGTCACTTTTCATATTAATGGCAATGAGCATACGGTGCACTTTCCGAAGAAACAATTCCAAGTGAATGGTATTAATGTTATTGAAAAATCTCCGACAATCACTATTGGAAGTTTTCAAATACCTCTACCTACTGTCAAAAAGAAATATGAAATGCTTATTGTTGGGGATATTCATATCCCCAATGAGGTAACTTAGTGATTTACGAAAGTTCTTCGGTTTCATGCTAATCGAAAGTGGTTGTTAATAAGACCTGATCAACCTTATTAATGAATCATTTTGAATGGTATGAAGTTGATGAATTTAGTAAGCACTACGTTATGTCCCTATTTTTTATTCTCTGTTTTCTTTAGTTAAATAAAATAAAATGCCATGTTTTGTGAATATAAAAATGACCCAAAAATAAAAATTCTCATAATGCCCTGAAAATTTAATATGATTGTTTTCTGAATATTTAAGAATTTTTGGTGCAATAAACATCAAAGGGAGGTGCATGAGGTGGGCACAACCCACCTGGGCGCACCAGCACCGCCAGGCGCACCCTGGTGGGTTGTGGTCCCCATGTGGGGCCCCTCACTTATCTCTTTAGCCCACATCATCACCTACCTCCAGAAAAAAATTCCCATTGCTCTCTCCCCCGTGTTCTTGAGCTCAAACCCGCGGATTTCGATCTCTTTGCTCGAAGCTCCGTTTCCGAAACTATTTTGGGGGATTTTTGCTTGGTATGTGACTCCACCTTTCGTCCAATTAGTTTTTGCTTTAGTGGCTTATACTTTGAATAATTAGCTACTCTTGGTGCTGTTGTAGATGTGCTTGCATGTTAAATTATTAGTGTTCTAATTAGTTTGAATGCTTGCTATGGCTTCTATGTATCCCTATGAGTAGTTGCTATCAATCTTACAAAGTTTTATTGACAAATTTTTGTCACTCCAAAACTTTTATTTTTAGAAAATTGTACGTGGACATGAATATCTTCAGGAAGTTTGATTCTAAGAAGAACTCCAAGGGTGTTATTGGGGAGTCTTCTGGCAATGATCTCCACCCCCGGAGGTTGGCGGAAGTACGACCGTGCGAATGGCCGCACACCCCGTTCCTGTAAGAGGCTGGAATTCTTGAGGAGTTCATGCAATATATTGCTAATGCCGGCCTCACCGACTTCATCGCAGATGAGTGTGACCAGCACCACATCCTCACAAACATCTTTGTTCAGAGCTTTACTTTCTTGCCTAGGAATAATCCTCCTGAAGTGAGCTTTGATTTATATGCTGAAAACCATTAGATACCACTTACTGAGTTTTGTGACATATGCATGATCACGTCTAATGGGAGCTTGGCTGAGCCTAGGTCGGCCGAGTTTGAGGCCTTTTATCGCACTCTGACAGTGGGTGATGAGAGAGGAGTGTTAGCCATCACTGCCGCTGCCTTACATTTTCCCGCTGTTCGTTACTTTGCACTTTTTATTGCCAAATGCTTGCTTGCTAGGGAGAAGGTGGGTGCACTTAGTTCACCAGACCTTGATGTTTTACGTCGTGCACTGGAGGGCGACACCACGCATACCTTAGGAGCTATTGTGGCTCGTCGCCTCCATCTTAATAAAACTCAGGGCAAAATACATGGTCGGATTTTTGCCACTCGTTTGGTAGCTCATTTCGAGGCAGAGATACGCCCACATGATTTCCCTCTGACCAAAGTTTACTTAGACCGTGCAGCCATGGATCACCACCATTTTACTGATATCGAATCACCTCACATCCCTATTCCGTATAACCTGGTTTTTAGTGTGAGGACTCGTGATGTTATTCCATTGCCTGCTCCTACTTTGTTCGATCTTGTTGCCAGGGTAGATATAGGATTATGCCTGCAGACATCATCGCCTATCAGAACGCTCAGGCCGCTGAGGAGGCAGCACAGGAGGAGCTTCCATAGTGGGATCAGTGGATGCCTACTCCTCAGCAGGGCTACTACTCGATTACCAAGTTAGGCCAAAAGCCTAAGCTTGGGGGAGTACGTGTCTCTCACCGACACTACATTCATGTCCACTTGTCCCATTTGTCAGTGCCAACACTTTTTCATTGTATCGTCCAAGCTTAGATTTATTTTCTTGCTTTCATGTGTGTTTGAAAAACTTTAGAAAAATCAAAAAAATAGTTGTAGTTAATTTACTTTCTATGCATGCTTAGTAGTTGTACTAAAAAGAAAATCCAAAAAGATTTCGTTGTTCTTCTTTTGCTTGTTGGGAGCTTTCCCGTGTAGATAGTTTGTCTCGTTTGTGCTTTTCCCTTTTATTTGCTTGCTATAGAAAACCAAAAAACTCCAAAAATATTTCAGTGTGTTTCTCTGAATTTATTTTTCTTTTTATTCGAGTTGTACCGAGGAGAAGACCACGATGAAAATGTTGAGTGGCTCTCATATGAATAATTGTTGAACTAATAAAGAGCCCATTTCACCTTGTCTTCTCCTATTGAATAAAATGTTTTCCAGATTCCAGCTTAGTCGATGGCACTCTTGCACTATTATTATTTTCATATCATTCGGTCGTGCAAGCGAAAGGCAATAATGACGACATTCGATGAACTGGTCGTGGTAAAGAGAAACTGGTATGAACTCGACTTGTTTTGTCTATGTAAATATGTTTAACCTAGTACCCATGATTCAGCCCCTTATGATTAAACATGTTTGCAATGACAATTAGAGATTATAGTTTCTCATGCCATGCATAAGTAGCTGGGAGTTAATAATGATTTATCTTGGATATCAACATAGCTTTAAGATGATTGTGATGTAGTATGATGATACGGTATCCTCCTCTGAATGTTCAAGTGGCTTGACTTGGTACATGTTCATGCATGTAGTTGAATCAAAACCAGCATAGCCTCTATAATATTTATGTTCATGGTGTTCATATCCTACTCATGCTAGTGTCCAATGTTACTTATGCATAATGCATGGTTATGATCGTTGTTGCTCTCTAGCTGGCCGCTTCTCAATCTTAATTGCTAGCCTTCGTCTGTACTAAGTGGGAACTCTGCTTGTACATCAAAAACCTTGAACCCAAAGTTATTCCAGATGAGTCCACCATACCTACCTATATACGGTATTACCCTGCCGTCCTAAGTAAATTTGCACGTGCCACCTCTAAAAACTTCTAAAAAAAATTATCTGTTTTGTGTGCCTGGATCGTTCATGGAATGACAGGAGGTGGTCGATATCTTTCGTGCTAAGCGGGTTATTTTCAGGTCGAGTGTTTATTCACTCGCCATCGCATGTGAAAATGGGCGGTAATAGGGATGCCCAGTCCCGAACTGCAAACATGAAAAAGAGTTCATCTCTGAAATGATTAAACAAAAGCTCCCAATGGAGTCAAAACCTTTACTTTTACCGCTTGGGAACAGCCACTAGCGTGCTTAGCATGGAAGATGTTGATAACTGATGGTTGTGAAGTGAATAGGAAGGGTGCATGTCTCAAAATATCATTTATCTCTGTTTTCAAAATTGAGCTCTGTCACCTCTGCAAATCACTGCTTCCCTCTGCGAAGGGACTATCTATTTAGTTTTATGTTGTGTCATCTTCTAAAAAACAAGCGCCAGAAACTGAGTAGAGCACAGCTGCCATGATTTACGCATTGTGTGTAGCTAATGTTGGGTGCATCATGACTGGATCTTTTCTACCATGATTTACAATGTTTAGTCGCTGCTTGAACTTTGGAGGTGCTCTGCATTTATGTTTTGCGGTCTCAGAAAGGGCTAGCGAGATACCATTATTGTCATATTATATCATGGTTGTTTTGACAATGTGTTGCCGTTTGAGATATCTTATTATTGCTCGCTAGCTGATTATGTCATTGATCTGAGTCATTATATCTTTAAGAGTTATTGTCAACATGGTTAGTTATAATGTTGGCTGAAAACCTGGGTGTTGTTTAAGCTTATTTATGCAAACAAGAGCAAAAGAGTTCGTAAAAGTTTCTCTTTCTCACTTTCAGTTTATCAACTGAATTGCTTGAGGACAAGCAACGGTTTAAGCTTGGGGGAGTTGATATGTCTCCAACGTATCTACTTTTTCTCACGCTTTTCCTCTTGTTTTGGACTCTAATTTGCATGATTTGAATGAAACTAACCCCGGACTGAAGTTGTTTTCAGCAGAACTACCATGGTGTTGTTTTTGTGCAGAAATAAAAGTTCTCGGAATGGAACGAAACTTTGCGAGGATTTTTTATATCAATAATAAGAATTTATGGAGCCAAGACCCACCAGAGAGGGGCCCCTGGGTAGGCACAACCCACCAGGGCACGCCCCCCTCTCCTGCACGCCCAGGTGGGTTGTACCCACCTGGTGGCTGATGTGGAGCATTGTAACATCCCAAATTTTCAATTTGGAATGTTATACATTAGATCATCATGCATATATTATTTTTCTTGCATTTTGGTCGATCCTAGAAATTTCACGCAACTCAAGGACCTTCGGAGAGAGTTGGAGATTTCGTTATTTACATATTTGAGAGTTTTCTCGAATTTGAAAAGAGGATCATTTGATTTATTTATTTCATCTTCAATTATTTTTCCGATATCAAAATATGAGAGAGGGAATAACATGACTTTCCCAAAATATAGGAAAAATGAAGATTTAATAAATAGATCAAATTTCGTTTTTCCGGTGTTTGTTTGTTTTTCTTTGGATAGGGAAAAATGCGCATTTTCGAAATTGCATTTTAGGTCCGTAGAAAAGTTCATTTTGTTCGACTCATTTTTAGGAGTCGGGGAAAATTTACTTTAGGGTTTTTGGAGCCTGTTTAGTTTTTCTTTTTCTTGTTTTCCTGCGCGCGGAACTGATTTAAAAAAAGGGAGCCAGGCCAGCCGGGCCAAGGCCCAGGCCAGCCGCCGCCCCAGCTCCCTGTGCGCTAGCGCCAGGGGCTTCGCTCGCCGAGTCCCAGCGGGACTCCAGGAGCCGGCCGCCCCTCCCTTGCCCCTTGGCCAAGTCTTTAGCCCCCCCCCCCTTTTCCTTGTTTCGTTTTTCCTTTTTCCTACTCTATTTCTTGTCCCCTACCCCAAGTAATCTCTCCCCTCTCCTATTTAAATACCCCCATAGACCCCCCCCCTCTCCTCACACCAAAAAACCCCAAACCCCCTCTCCTCCCCAAGCCGCGCCCCAGCCCGCTCCCCTCACCCGCCGCCGCCGCCCCTATAGCGCCGCCGCCGCCGCCCTAGCACGCCGTCGTCGCCACCGTTCGCCCCGCCTCGCCGGAGGTAGCCCCGCGCCTCTCTTTTTCTTCCCCGCGGTTCGATTCTTTTAAAAGAAACCATTCCGGTTTTCTTTTCCGGTTTTCTCTCCGATTCTTCGTTTCGGTTCTTTTCCGAAAACCCTAGATCGGTTTTTCGTTTTCTTTTTCGGTTTCTTTTCCGAAACCCCTAGATCTGTTTTCCGTTTTCTTTTTCGGTTTCTTTTTCGAAAACCCTAGATCAGTTTTCATTCTTCTTTGGGACCGTACGTCTCAAGGAACGTGATCACCGATTATTCCCGGTTACCGACGCCCGTTCGTTTAATCGTTCGTCTCTTTCTTTTCGTCGGATTTATTCCGTGATTGCGATCTCAGATCCGATCTTCGTTCTAGTTTATCTTCTCGCCTGTTTATCGGAATCAGGTGATTCAAGCGCCTGGAGTTTCGTCTCGAAACCGCCGTTCCGTCTAATCAACTTGAATAAGTTTTTGCGATGGTAAAATTTGACCTAGTTTCAACTTGCTAGAACCGAGTTGTTTTCTTCCGCCATTTGTTTTCCGTCGTTTGTTCGGTTCGTTCTTTCTTTGCAACCGGAGTTCTTAAGTTGAACTTTCTGGTTCGTCCTCTCATTCGAGTTTTACTTGTGCATTAGATGAGTACTTATTGTGTGGTTACTATTGTTTGCTTACGATAGATTGACCGGAGTGTGACGAGTAGATCTATCAAGAGTTTTAAGTGCGAATCATCTTCATGTACATTGCAGGCAAGTTCACACTTTGATCATACCTTTTCTACAACCCAGTTTTATTGCATTAGATCAATCCTCTCACATTGCATGATTAGGATCTAATTAAACTGTGGGATGGGAAGTAGATGAGGTAGTACCTATCACCTGTATTATTATGAAACCTTTGGGAGTTACTTCTACGTTTGCTTATTATGTCATGCTATGCTAGTAGACGTGGATTGGGTGAGTGATATCCATGACAGATGTGAGTTGATAATTTTAATGGTTTATCTAAGGTGGCAACTTAAACATACATCTGGGTGGATTGAGGCACCTGATGTCTATCAGGACTTGCCTGTTTTATTTTGGACCGCCGCCCAGGCTCAAAGGGATCATAAGATCTTTCAAACTAGAAACTTACGTGTGCAGCCACATACTACTATGGGCTCTGGCATAGTTGACTAAGTTGTGCGAACTCTTACGGGGTGGATTAGCAGATGTAGGGGTTGTAGGTGGTACGGTCTACCCCACATGTAAGGTGCTAGCGCTTCTGAAAGACTATGTCTCGGTCATCCGTTTCTCAAACACCATGTAGTGCGAGAAAACAACCAGAGGCGATCGAGTCATGTGGGAAAAGTGCGCAAACCTCTGCAGAGTGTACAAACTAATCATGATTAGCCGTGTCCCCGGTTATGGACAACTTGAGTATCTAGTACTTGAATATCATGTGAATCTCAACATGTTACTTCTAATTAATGTTGTTGGGTTTTAATTATTTTTAATTGGGATTGAGAATGCTGTCAACCATTCTCAATGTTTCACAACCACCATGATAGTTAAATAAATTTATTCCTTTGCAGTAGGGAAAAATTGGCTTTACGCAAAAACCTTATAACCATAGAGCTTTTCCACCAGCCATATATGCATATAGTGATAGCCATTGTTCATCATTTTCTCTATGGTGTGAATTTGCCAGTACATTCAATGTACTGACCCGTTTCGGGCTGCAACGTCTCATGTTGCAGGATTATCTTACGACGAGTAAGTGATACGTTAGGGTTACGATTTCTACACTCAACTTTGTCGTTGGTGTTGATGGGAATCCACAACCTTGTTGCTTCCGCTATATGGATTGAGGTAATAGTATTTACGTTACTTTATACATGTGATTTACCTCTGTTATAAATCCTTCGAGTACTGTGTGTGTCAGCATACCGATCCAGGGATGACACTTAAGCACAGAGACTTGATCCATTCGGGTCAGGTCGCTACAAGATGGTATCAGAGCACATGTTGACTATAGGACGTGACCCTAGAAATTGGCAAGCCATAGCAAAGATTTTTCTCTACAACTTTCCCTTTCAAAAAGATCTTTTATCTATCTTCTCTTCTGAGTTTATTCAAATTTCTCTTTAGTGAGACTATACCCCTTTCCCCTTTTGACCACTCGAAGATTCCACTGATGAGACCACTCCAAGATGTACAAGATATCGGACAACTCCGACCACTACGGAATGAAGAGTATTTTCCGTGCATCTGAATAATGGAAATTACAACGGTTGAAGACTCCGAAGACTAGGAGAATTGAAGGCTCTATAGAATTTCCAGATTGAGTATGACCTAGGAAGGCTACCCTTATGGAACTTGGCAGACTATGGAAGTTGTCAATACCCGAGATCAAGGTGTATTGGAGAAAGACCAAAACATGGAGAGTTGAGAACTCAAGGTTTTATCAAGAAACCCTAAGGCAGGAGATATCAACTGTGGAGAGATAGCTCATGGAAATGAGAAGAGCAGAAACACGGTTATCCGTGATGTCATCACCCGCTAATGCTATTGTCACCGTGCTGAGTTAAGGATGCATGTCTTTAGAATGGATTTGATGGAAGAAGGTTGATGGAGCACCTATCATAATATGAAGTTTTAGCCCTAGCCGGTGTATCACCAGGATCTGGAATAGTACATCAAGAAGTTTAAAATGGAGCTCCAGGAAGTCGTATTAGACAAGGAAGTATTTCATGAGGAACTCAGGATCCTGAAGATGAGAGTAGACAAGCTGGAGGAGCTACAACCTCGAGATACCGGAGAATTGTCAAGAACTAAAGGACAGTATGGCCATGGTTCATGTGAAGGATGTTGAAACCTAGAAGTTTGAAATACAACTCCAGAATATTAAAGGATGTCACGAGAGATTTCACGTCAACATAGATTGATCTGGCAAAAGAACTTGAGAAAGATAAGCATGATCAGAAGAAGCCATTGGGGGCATGAACAAGGCTTGAAGAGTTTGGTGACGTTGACCTTAGCAGACCAAACCCCTGTTATATACCTACGTTAGATGCGATGTTTGTGAGCTGTCAGTTGTTTGATGTTTTCCCGACAGCCACAAATAAAATCTATCTTTTCAAAACTTTTGTTTGTATTGTGTGCATCCCTCTCCCTCTCTCCTATCTTACCCCAAACCCATGGACCCAATAGATGATGAATGGAGATGAGCTTGTATTTTCTGGACCGATGAGTCAATTGGAGACAGACCGATGGATTCGGAACATGGAGGATCATATGGAGAACAACCCTATAGTCGGAAAGGATATGGCCCAGCATGCTCTTCAATGCTTTGAAAGAGGTGCTGCTACTTGATGGAGGATGTACCAAACCATCAATGGATGGCAAGGAGTAACCACTTGGAAGGAATTTAAGTTGACTTTGCCAAAGTCTCGGCTTGTTTCCCAGAAGTTGAAGCCTTATGGAAAGGATATGAAGAAACCTTGTGCATGCAAGATTTGTGGAGAAATAGGACACACCCATAAAGAACACAAGGATGAATGCCCTAACTGTGGAGGAAGTCACCCAGCTGAAGAATGCCCAACTAGGCAGATCACTTGTTTCTTGTGTGAAGGGACTACCCACTATCCTGCTCAGTGTCACATTTACCCCATGGTACAACGAACCATCCAGCAGAAGAACGAAGTAATGAAAGGAGCCCTCATGGAAATTTTAGAAGAACCCGTGATGAAGGAAGATGTGGAAGACACACCTAAAGAGGACCCGAGTAAACCCTGCACTAAATCTTGCTATTCATGTGGAGAAGAAGGACACATCTCCCAAAATTGTATAAAGGGGGATCTAGTAGAATTCCCAACGGAGGAAGTAGCGTATGACCCACAGGAAATAGAAGCTCTGATTGGAATGGAAAAGACCAGGAAGAGAAACCGATTGGAGCCCAGGAGGAACCTGAGTCATATCACATGTTTCAGGTGCAAAAATTCAGGACACTACTTCAATGATTGCCCAAAAGGGAAGATGAGGACCCCAGGAGGCTATATAATCACAAGGAAACCTCGAAACTTGTCAGAAGTAATATGTTTCCGTTGTAATGAATCAGGGCACTTTGCCAGAGATTGTCCGAAGGAGAAGGAGACTTGTGATAAATAGTTGAGTTTGTAACAGAAGAAATATAGTCGTAGTAGTGAGAACATTTTCCTTTATATTGAGGTGTTGAGTTGAGGCATGTAATGGAAAAAACAGGAGATTGTAATAATTTGAGAATCAATAAAGTTAGCAGTGTTGGTACTGATTTGGATTTTATGAATTACTCTATGAAGAAGGATTTTGACCATTTTGAGGATAAGAGAAATATGGTCTTTGGAAGATTTGTGCATTTTAAGGGTGGTAGTACCCTGTAAGAACCATTGACCCCTGGAAAAGATAAGCATACTCCACTGAGTGGATTTTGGACAAAATGAATACGAGTTTTGTCTTGATATGTGAGTAAGTAGGATGAAGTTGGAGACCGTCCGTTGGACCAAATGTGATCAAGGAGTCGGAAGAGAATGTTAAGTTGATTCGAGATAGACTGAAGGTAGCTCAGTCCAGGTAGAAGAGTTATGCAGACTCAAAAACACAAGGACGTAGTCTATGAAATTTGGAGACAGAGCATGTCTTCGCATGTCCCCTATGCGAGGAGTTAAACAATTTGGAGTTAAGGGACAGTTAGCCCCGAGATTTGTAGGACCATACCGAGTTTTGGAGCATATGGGAGAAGTGGCCAACAAGTTGGAGTTACCCGAAGGACTGTCAGGAGTTCAAGATGTGTTTCACATTTCCCAGTTGAAGAAGTGCCATGCAGAGATGGCCAATATTCCCATGTAAGGACGCTTGACCCTGGAAAGGATAATAATGTTCCACGAAGTGAATATGGAATTCATTTTATCTCGATATGAGGGATATTCCACGAGGATGAAGAGATAAATTACTATTGGATATGAAGGAGATATGATGTCAGAAATATGGATCAATGGAAAACTCCATGATGAGTCTGAGTAATCATGTCCTAGTTTGGTGCCAATAGAAGGAAGGAAGACAATACAATTGGATGGATTTAAGAATACTAGGAAGTTGGAAGTTGGACTAATGATCAGTTGCCCGATGATAAGTTCAAAGGACTACAAGTGATGAGATGGGCTATAACCCACAGGCCCCAGGACCTGCCAAGAAGCAAGCACATACTCGCTGAAGGAAGGACCCTGGAAGAGGATATACCTTTGCCGATAGACGATCTTATAGGAGTTTACGCAAACCTGAGAGTGGTGAAGGAATGCTAGATGTTGTCTGGCTTGCAGAATCAATGGATTATTCCGAACTTGGTTCGTCGACGAGAGAAATTCTGCAATGCTTGTGAGGATGACCGAGTGTTAGAGTACGAGATTCGCTAAACTGTATACAAGGTAATGATTTGGGTGCGGGATGGATTGATCACCATACCGACTTACTCTTATTATTCGCCTTGTTATATGGGATGGTGAATCTGAGTGACTTACCTATAGTAGAGAGACGACGATGAAAACCTTGTTTAAACCATAGAATGGTATAGCAATTTTTTCCCTTGTACACGGCAGCTTTTTGCCAACCGTAGGTTATACGGTGAGGATCAACCAAGACCCATTTCCTGCAGGAGAAACCATACATTGTTGACCACCATGAGATATCGATAGTTGTTTAGTTTTGGCGCCCGACCCGTCAGCTAAGAAGACCCAATCTCGAAATAACCTTACCAAGAGGAAAGGACAGAAGAATTGAGGAAAAGGTTATGCCACTACCAGAAGAGCTCAGAGAAGGAATTTTCTCGAGGATCTGAGAAGACCAACACTGTCAAGAATAAGGATGGAGTATATGAGTTTTGATGGAACAGTAACCATGATTCTAAGGGTGGTAGCACCCCAGACCCCGGAGACGATCGAGGGATTTTGAGAAGACCCCCAAACCCTAACCTTTTCTTGCTAGCCTCTCCGAATCTCGAGGACGAGATTCCTTTTAAGGGTGGTAGGTTTGTAACATCCCAAATTTTCAATTTGGAATGTTATACATTAGATCATCATGCATATCTTATTTTTCTTGCATTTTGGTCGATCCTAGAAATTTCACGCAACTCAAGGACCTTCGGAGAGAGTTGGAGATTTCGTTATTTTCATATTTGAGAGTTTTCTCGAATTTGAAAAGAGGATCATTTGATTTATTATTTCATCTTCAATTATTTTTCCGATATCAAAATATGAGAGAGGGAATAACATGACTTTCCCAAAATATAGGAAAAATGAAGATTTAATAAATAGATCAAATTTTGTTTTTCCGGTGTTTGTTTGTTTTTCTTTGGATAGGGAAAAATGCGTGTTTTTGAAATTGCATTTTAGGTCCGTAGAAAAGTTCATTTTGTTCGACTCATTTTTAGGAGTCGGGGAAAATTTACTTTAGGGTTTTTGGAGCTCGTTTAGTTTTTCTTTTTCTTGTTTTTCTGCGCGCGGAACCGATTAAAAAAAAGGGAGCCAGGCCAGCCGCCGCCCCAGCTCCCTGTGCGCTAGCGCCAGGGGCTTCGCTCGCCGAGTCCCAGCGGGACACTAGGAGCCGGCCGCCCCTCCCTTGCCCCTTGGCCAAGTCTTTAGCCCCCCCCCCTTTTCCTTGTTTCGTTTTTCCTTTTTCCTACTCTATTTCTTGTCCCCTACCCCAAGTAATCTCTCCCCTCTCCTATTTAAATACCCCCATAGACCCCCCTCTCCTCATACCAAAAAACCCCAAACCCCCTCTCCTCCCCAAGCCGTGCCCCACCCCGCTCCCCTCACCCGCCGCCGCCGCCCCTATAGCGCCGCCGCCGCCCTAGCACGCCGCCGTCGCCACCGTTCGCCCTGCCTCGCCGGAGGTAGCCCCGCGCCTCTCTTTTTCTTCCCCGCGGTTCGGTTCTTTTAAAAGAAACCGTTCCGGTTTTCTTTTCCGGTTTTCTCTCCGATTCTTCGTTTCGGTTCTTTTCCGAAACCCCTAGATCGGTTTTCCGTTTTCTTTTTTGGTTTCTTTTCTGAAAACCCTAGATCGGTTTTTGTTCTTCTTTCGGACCGTTCGTCTCAACGAACGTGATCACCGATTATTCCCGGTTAACAATGCCTGTTCATTTAACCGTTTGTCTCTTTCTTTTCGTCGGATTTATTCCGCGACCGCGATCTCAGATCCGATCTTCGTTCTAGTTTATCTTCTCGCCCGTTTATCGGAATCAGGTGATTCAAGCGCCTGGAGTTTCGTCTCGAAACCGCCGTTCCATCTAATCAACTTGAACAAGTTTTTGCCCTGGTAAAATTTGACCTAGTTTCAACTTGCTAGAACCGAGTTGTTTTCTTCCGGTGTTTGTTTTCCGTCGTTTGTTCGGTTTGTTCTTTCTTTGCAACCGGAGTTCTTAAGTTGAACTTTCTGGTTCGTCCTCTCATTCGAGTTTTACTTGTGCATTAGATGAGTACTTATTGTGTGGTTACTATTGTTTTCTTACGATAGATTGACCGGAGTGTGACGAGTAGATCTATCAAGAGTTTTAAGTGTGAATCATCTTCATCTACATTGCAGGCAAGTTCACACTTTGATCATACCTTTTCTACAACCCAGATTTATTGCATTAGATCAATCCTCTCACATTGCATGATTAGGATCTAATTAAACTGTGGGATGGGAAGTAGATGAGGTAGTACCTGTCACCTGTATTATTATGAAACCTTTGGGAGTTACTTCTATGTTTGCTTATTATGCCATGTTATGCTAGTAGACGTGGATTGGGTGAGTGATATCCATGACAGATGTGAGTTGATAATTTTAATGGTTTATCTAAGGTGGCAACTTAAACACACATCTGGGTGGATTGAGGCACCTGATGTCTATCAGGACTTGCCTGTTTTATTTTGGACCGCCACCCAGGCTCAAAGGGATCATAAGATCTTTCAAACTAGAAACTTACGTGTGCAGCCACATGCTACTATGGGCTCTACCATAGTTGACTAAGTTGTGCGAACTCTTACGAGGTGGACTAGCAGATGTAGGGGTTGTAGGTGGTACGGTCTACCCCACATGTAAGGTGCTAGCGCTTCTGAAAGACTATGTCTCGGTCATCCGTTTCTCAAACACCATTTAGTGCGAGAAAACAACCGGAGGCGATTGAGTCATGTGGGAAAAGTGCGCAAACCTCTGCAGAGTGTACAAACTAATCATGATTAGCTGTGTCCCCGGTTATGGACAACTTGAGTATCTAGTACTTGAATATCATGTGAATCTCAACATGTTACTTCTAATTAATGTTGTTGGGTTTTAATTATTTTTAATTGGGATTGAGAATGCTGTCAACCATTCTCAATGTTTCACAACCACCATGATAGTTAAATAAATTTATTCCTTTGCAGTAGGGAAAAATTGTCTTTTCGCAAAAACCTTATAACCATAGAGCTTTTCCACCAGCCATATATGCATATAGTGATAGCCTTTGTTCATCATTTTTCTCTATGGTGTGAATTTGCCAGTACATTCAATGTACTGACCCATTTCGGGCTGCAACGTCTCATGTTGCAGGATTATCTTACGACGAGTAAGTGATACGTTAGGGTTACGATTTCTGCACTCAACTTTGCCGTTGGTGTTGATGGGAATCCACAACCTTGTTGCTTCCGCTTATGGATTGAGGTAATAGTATTTACGTTACTTTATACATGTGATTTACCTCTGTTATAAATCCTTCGAGTACTGTGTGTGTCAGCATACCGATCCAGGGATGACACTTAAGCACAGAGACTTGATCCATTCGGGTCAGGTCGCTACAAGCATCCCACGTTCATCCCCATGCACACTCCGACTATGCTCCAAGCCCCAAGAGGACATATGACGAGAACTCGAACATACACCATTGGACATAAGGTGAACTTGCTCCTCTCCGAACCACCACTTTCCGCATGTGAGACATGGCTACTACCTCAAATATATGTGTTATGCATGACGAGAAACAAAGAGGAAGACCATGGAAAAGATGGCAAGGACACCAAATACAAGAACTACCGAAGAAGATCTAGCGAGCGGACATCCGGACGACACCGGACGACCGGAGCTTGAAGCCTGAGCCAAACGAGCGGACGTCCGATGCCACTGGACGACCGGCCACTTCCGGAAATCCGGTACTTCAGCGACTGAGCCAGAATCTATGGAAGTCCGAGGATCCCCGGACGTCCGGACCTCCGCGAGCCACCAGATGACCGGCACCCACCGGACGTCCGACGCCTGTCTGCGCATAGTGTATCAGGCCTATCCCACGTACCCCTTCGCCCTCACTTAACCCTTCGTGGCCCTAGACTATATATACTCCTCCACCTCCTCCTAGTTAGGGTTAGCAAAGTAGTAGCTCATTAGAGATAGAGCTTTGATCATACACTATGGATCTACTCCACGAGAGAGACCGCGGCCCCTCTTCGGAGAAGATCCACCTTGGATTCAAGACCCCCTTTTGGGTGGCCCCATCAAGACCTCCTTTGGAGAAGAACCGGTTACCCTATGTATCGTCCTTTGTTTGATTTGGATCATGTATCTCTTTGTGTTTCGAGGATATAGCATATGTGTGACTGTCTCTTGTTGGTTTGAGTGATTCTCTCGTGTTTCCCCTCGTGCTTCCCCTCGTGATTCCCCTTGTTTTCTTCGTGTTCATCGCGGTATCCGCTCCTTTCGTGAAAGATCAGCCGTATAGGGTTCCACCCTACATCAAATTGGTATCATGAGCCACGATGATCACGATTTCGGAGCCTCCCCTCGTTGTTTTCTAGCCTAATTTTGTTGTGTTCTACCCTAAATTCGAAAATCCCCACCAAAAATAGCCCCAAATTATTTTGTGATTTGTTGTTTTCAGGAAGTTTTGTTGGATTGGATCCATGGATTTGCTTAGTTTCAAGTGTATCTAGCATTACACCAAGTTTCCCCATCTTTCATCCACGAAATCTCATCAATTTTGCGCCCAAAATCTCCATTTTCCACCAAAAATCACGTCCCGAAACTCGCATCTCGCGTTGACCCCGACCCACCGGACGACCGACGTTTCTACGGACGCCCGGAGCCCCAGGAACGACCAGATGTCCGCAAACTTCCGGACGACCAGAACCCCCTAACCCGAGCCAAATTTACGGATTTCCGAGCCCTCCGGACGTCCGGCCACCGGACATCCGTCCTTTTACGGACGTCCATAACCTGTAGTTTCAGACTTCCGCTGATTTCTGTTTCGGCCATAACTAATTCATCTGAACTCCTATTTTGACATTCTTTAGCTTGTTTTTAAGCTCTTGACATTCCCCTTCCCACAAAAATACTACCATAATCTTTTGACTCCATCAAATTTTTGGAACTGTGGCATCTTTGCCTAGGTCCTCCACCACATCATCCACTACACCACCACCGACTTCCGCAACCTAACCAATTTTGTTCCCCATCGCATTAGTGGTTGCTTGAGGAGTGATTTGAGTCTCCTAAGGTGTCTAGGCTACTTACGGACGGTGGCTTCTTCATCAACCATCACCACCACTACCGCATAGGCTTACCCACCATACACTTCCGTCACCCCAACTTAACCCAATTTGGTTTGAGTTGTGAGTTGTGTCTCCTAAGGTGTTTCGGCTACTTAGGGACGGTGAACTTCAACTCCGACTCACATAACCCAATAACCCTCCACTTCTGCATTGCCTACTCGCATAACCCATCATTGCATTTCCACAATCCCATTGAGCTTCCGCAACACCACCACCGCATTCCCGCTACCACCATTTGACATTTGAGATTTTGAGTTCGCGGTTTTTTCGTTTCCTAAGGTGTTTCGGCTACTTAGGGACGAGTGTCCATCATCTTGGTAACTACAACAAGATCACTGCCACTCATCATCGCCAAGGACGGTAACCTCCATATAATCTTGGTATCGTGGTATCCCTCCATTGTATATTCCCTTGCCATTGCATTGATAACCCCTAGCCCATTTTGTGTCACTTGCCTATCGAGACTAGCCATTTGAGTATTGTTGGCAATGTTACTTGTGCACATTAGTGATCTACACCTCCCATTGCATACATACCGTATCATATTGGTATCATCATAACATCTCTTGTGCCTCAAGTTTGTTCCTGCATATACCCAATCGCTATCTCGGTTTGTGCATTGTGCAAAGTGGTCGTATACAAAAAAAGAAGAAATAAGCTTTTAAGCAAAAGATAAAGAGCAAAGAAGCTTGTAAGCAATAGCCATAGCATCATACCACATTGCATATAAGATTGTCATATCCGATCATCTTGGATCATACCACCGGAACATCATACATAGCATACTTGGGATAGAAAGTTCATACATTTTGCATCTTATAGGTTGTGCACAAGTGTCGTATCCACCTATAGAGCAAACGTTCTAGCGTCTCTCTTGAGTTTTGCAACACGATTGTTTTCTGTGGATTCCACATTTTGTTCTCATCCCTTGGTTGCACTACCCCATTTATCTATCCGTGTGTGCGTTTCCGTGTGCCATTCATTGCTATTGGTCTACTTGTTACACTTGCGAATTTGTGATTCTCTTTCAACATTATTGACTCTTGCTAACATTTTACATCAATTTTTTGTGTGCCACTATCCTCACCGAGCTCCACCATAAGCCTTATTTGTGTAGGTGTGAGAAACCGACAAGAATTGGTACCAATTGTGCTATTTCCTTGTTACATCATTGAGTGATCATTGATCCATCTTCAACATCGGTCAAGGTACATTTGGTATAAGTTCTTCTCTTTCTCCCACTCATATTTTCTCGAGTCTTGTGATGGATAGGCAAGGCATTTCATCTCCGGTCTTCTATGACAACGATGACGTGAACAACTACATCACCAAAGCATCAATCTTCGATCTACAACGACAAATGCAAGGTACACAATCAAAATTGAGAGAGCGCATCGAGAACCTCTCCATCGACATTCGTCACTCTGAAGCAAGCAAAAACGGACTACACCGACAACAAGCTTTCCGAACAAAAGGAGGAGCAAGATGCAAGGATGGAGGACATTCGGACCTTGTTGATCAACCGTTCTTCCCCTTGATCATCCTCAAGGCGACGACGTTCAAGTCACAAGTCTTCGGAGTGCAAACGTGATGCAAGCGCAAGTCGTCCACGTCCACATATCCATGGCGACCACCATCACGTTCGTGATCCACATCGTCATGAAGGGCAAGTCACCTCCAAGCAACATGTGCGCGACGATGAACGCCATCGAGCTCAAGTACGACAACGACACCATCAACATGAAGATGCTTGAGATGCGCCTACCTACAAGTCCCAACAAGCTCTACATCAAGCTACGGCCCAACTTCATGAGCACAAGAGAAGACCGTGAGACGAGCACCACCAAGACGGAGCTACGGCTACAACAACTACTTCGGCATCTTCGCCAAGTGCTATCAAGGCATCTTCGCCTTTGGACGTATGGCATCTTCGCCTACTTCCCATGAGTTCGCCTACATCGACATCATCAAGTATAAGGCGACAACCTACAAGTGAGGGAGACACTTCCATCTTTGGAAGCCCCTCAAGGAAGATGGCCGAGCATGGGAAATTCCCTTCGTTCATGGAGACGAGCTACGAGGTGCCACATCATATGGGCCTCCAACAACAAGACGGCGACAAGAAGGTCGAGCAAGGGCCATCCCTTTTGACCACGGCGACGAGCATGAACCTCTTCAACAACATCAAGACGACACCCATATTGGACTCATACTCCGAATCAAGCTACGAGACCGCACATGAGACCTTATCTTTGGTCTTCGAGGAGAGTGATGTTGTGCCATCTTCGGCCTTCATCCACGGCTATGACTACGACATGATTGAGCATGGAGACGTTTGCATCTACATCTCTACGACGCCCATATATCATGAGATGACCCAATTGCCATGTAGGAGAGCCACCACCCCATGAGTGAGATGATTGACTCCACCATATATGACATTGAGTGCATTTCCTATGAGAGGATGAGTGTGACCACCACTAGCCCCACACTTGAGAGCATGCCACACATTCTATGTGAGGTTGAGAGCCATTTGAGTGACTCCACCAACCATATGAGTGAGAGCATCCAAGACGCAGTGAGTGAGCCACAACACTTAGTGAGTGAGGTAGTTGACACGGCATGTGAGGCCACTATGATTTCTAATGACTTAACCTCTACTCCGAGTGTGTTTTCTTCTTTGGTGCTAGGTCTCCTACACGCCGACATGCCTATCCTTGACGAGTCCATCCCTCCAATGGAGACGACTGTAGCGACCAGACCTCAAACAGTCTGATCTCTATGCATCAGTGTCATCCCTGGATCAGTAATGCTGACACACACAGTACTTGAAGGATTTATAACAGAGTAACAATCACACACTTATTACATGAAGTGTCTAAAAAGAGAACTTATTACAAATAATATGGCTTAAGGCCATCTAATAACGATAACAGTGGAAGGCTTGGAAGATAAGTGAGTCCATCAACTCCAACAGTATCACTAAGTATAGAACCACGACCTAAGGCTCCTTACTCGTCGTCTGAAAAGTCTGCAACATGAACGTTGCAGCCCGAAAACGGGTCAGCACATGGAATATGTTGGCAAAGTAACACAATAGAGCAAGAACAGAATAATTCTATCACTACATGCATATTTGCCTGGTGGAAAGCTTTATGGTTACAGTTTTGCATAAAGCCAATTTTTCCCTACTGCAAAGGAATAAATTTTATTTAACTATCATGGTAGTTGTTAAACATTAAGAGCGTAGACACCCGCTCAATCCCAATTAAACATCATCATTAAAACCCAACAAAATTAATTAAAGTCACATTATGAGATTCACATGATAATCCAAGTACTAGATACTCAAGACGTCCATAACCAGGGACACGGCTAATCATGATTAGTTAATACACTCTACAGAGGTTTGTGCACTTTTCCCCACAAGACTCGATCTCCTCCGTTGGAATTCTCGCACTACATGGTGTTTGAGAAACGGATGACCGAGACATAGTTTTTCAGAAGCGCTAGCACCTTATGATCGGGTAGACCGTTACACCAACTTTCCCCTACATCTGCTAGTCTACCACTGTAAGAGTTCGCGTGAGTTAATAAACTGTGCTAGAGCCCATAGTAGCTTGTGGCTGCACATGGAAGTTTCTAGTATGAATAATCTCATGATCCCTTTGAGCCTGGGTGGCGGTCCATAAAGAAAACACAGCCAATCGCTGGAATACCCAGGTGCCTCAATCCACACATATGTGTATTAAAGTTTCCACCTTAAGTTGAACCATTAATTAACATTCTCACATCTGTCATGGATACACTCAAACCCAATCCACGTCTACAAGCATAGCATGGCATAAGCAAACGTAGAAGTAACTCCCAGGGTTTGATAATAAAACAGGTAATAGGTGCTACATCATCTACTTCCAAACCCACAATTTATTCATATCCTAACCATGCAATTGTTTGAGGATTGATCTAATGCAATAAAACTGGGTAGTAAGAGGTACGATCAAAGTGTTACTTGACTTGCTGATGATTCGTGAAACCTAGAGATTCGAAGTAGCAAGCGGCGCACTCCGGGTACTCTAACTCAAACAAACAAACAAGCATACAATAAGTACTCATCTAATGCACAGGTAAAACTCAAATAAGAGATCTAACTAGAAAGTTCAACTTAAGAACTCTGGTTTGCAAAAAGAAACAAATTGAACGAACAACGAAAGTCAAACGGCGAAATAAAACAAGCTTCGATTACTAATATGGATCTAAGTCAAATTTTACAGAAGCAAAAACTTGTTTGAGTTGGTTAAACAGAAAGAGGGTTTCGAGATGAAACTCTAGGCGCTTGAATCGCCTGATTCCGATAAACGAGCGAAGAGTTAAACTAAAACGAAAATTGGATCAGAAATCGCGATCAGAAATAATCACGGAAAATCCGAGAAAAATAGAAAACCCACGAACAGATTAACAAACGAACGTTCGTTATCTGAAACTAAACGGTGAACTCCTCCGTTAAAACAAACGAATGAGCGAACGCTCACTAAATAAAAGAACCGATAAAACCGATCTACTAAAATAAAACCTAGGGTTTTCAAAAAATGGATCGGTTTTCTTCGGAAAACCGGCAGCGAACGGTGCGGCTACCTCGTCGGACTTCGGCGGCTCGGGGCTCTGGCGGGGTGAGGCGGTGTCGGCGGCGGCGCGGCAGGCGACGGCGGCGGCGGGCGCGGTAGGCGGCGGCGAGCGGCGCGGCAAGCGGCAGCGGCAGCGGGGTATTTATGAGAGTGGGGTGGTGCGGCTTGGGGAAGGGGGCGCCGGGTCGGGGTCAGCCTCGGGAGGCGTGCCCCGGCCGGACTCGGCTGCGGCGGCGGGAGGTCTCCCGCGGGGAAGGCGGCAGCGGGCGCGGGCCTGGCCTGGCTCGGCTGGGCCTTCGGCCCAGTCAGGCGCACGGTACTTTTTTTAAAACAATTCCGCCGAAACTAAGAAAAATTCTAGAAAATAAAATTAAATTCCAAAAATGCCAAAATAAATTTTCACCGCCTAAATAAAATATTTAGAACGAGATGAACATTTTCTTGGCCCTAAAATGCAATTTAGAAAAATGTGCAATTTTTCCTAAATTCAAATAAACTAGCCAAAAACTCCAAAATAAAATCTTATTTGATTTTTTTATCAAATCTTCAATATTTCTTTATTTTAGGAAAGTCATTTTATTCCCTCTCTCATATTTGTATAATAGAAATAATTGAAGATAGAATAAATAAAATCAAAAGATCCTATTTTCAAAATTTGAGAAAACTCAAATATGAAAATAACGAAATCCCCAACTCTCTCCGTGGGTCCTTGAGTTGTGTGGAATTTCTGGATCAGGACAAGAGCAAATAAAAATATGATATGCAGTGATGATCTAATGTATAACATATTAAATTGAAAATTTGGGATGTTACAAACCTACCCCCCTTAAGATGAATCTCGCCCTCGAGATTCGGGTTGGCTGGAAAATAGGTGAGGGTGGTCCTTCAGCAGATCTTCCTCTCGCTCCCAGGTGGATTCATCCTCGGTGTGGTGGCTCCACTGAACCTTGCAACACTTCATAGCCTTGCTGCGGGTGACTCGGCTGGCATACTCGAGAATCTTAACTGGTTTCTCCTCATAGGTCAAATCACTATCCAACTGAATCGCTTCCAGCGGCACTGTATCTCTCAGTGGTATATCCGCCATTTCTGCATGGCACTTCTTCAACTAGGAAACGTGGAACACGTCGTGAACTCCCGACAATCCCTCAGGCAATTCCAACTTATAAGCAACTTCTCCCATGCGTTCCAAAACTTTGCATGGTCCCACAAAACGGGGCGCTAACTTTCCCTTAACTCCAAAGCGCTTAACTCCTCGAAGTGGAGATACACGAAGATAAACTCTATCTCCGACTTCGTAAACTATCTCCTTGCGTTTAGAATCTGCATAGCTCTTCTTCCTGGACTGGGATACCTTGAGCCTATCGCGAATCAACTTCACCTTCTGTTCAGAATCCTTAATCATATCTGGTCCAAACAACTGGCGGTCTCCAACTTCGTCCCACGATAATGGTGTTCTGCACCTTCTTCCGTGCAAGGCTTCAAAAGGGGCCATATTCAAACTGGATTGATAACTATTGTTGTAAGAGAACTCCGCATATGGCAAGTTGTCATCCCAACTAGATCCATAATCCAGCGCACAAGCTCTCAACATATCCTCCAAAATCTGATTGACTCTCTCGGTCTGTCCATCGGTCTACGGATGAAAAGCTGTACTGAACTCTAGCCTGGTACCCAAAGTTTCGTGCAACCGATTCCAGAACTTTGAGGTAAACTAGGTTCCTCTATCTGATACAATGCTTCTCGGAACTCCATGCAGACATACGATCCTGGTCATGTATATCTTTGCCAACTTAGCACTGGTGTAAGTGGTCTTCACTGGGATGAAATGAGCTACCTTCGTCAAGCGATCGACTACAACCCATATCGAGTCATAGCCTGAACGGGTCCTGGGTAATCCCGTGATAAAATCCATGCCTAGCTTACCCCACTTCCATTCGGGTATCGGCAATGGCTGTAGCAATCCTGTTGGCTTCTGATGCTCTGCCTTTACTCTCTGACATACATCACAAACTGCTACATACTCTGCAATATCCTTCTTCATCCCGGTCCACCAGAAAGTGTCTTTCAAATCCAAATACATCTTGGTATTTCCTGGGTGAATCGAGTACGGCGAATCATGGGCCTCTTGCAAAATTAGCTTCCTGATCTCGGGTCATTAGGCACATAAACGCGGTCCTCAAACCATAAGGTATCGTGTTCATCCTCACGAAATCCTTTAACTTTTCCCTTGCTCATCTTCTCCTTTATGGTGGCAATCTCCTTGTCGGTCTTCTGAGCTTCTCTGATCTTATCCATCAGAGTAGACTGAATCTCCAATGCTGCTACATAGCCTCTCGGAACTATCTCCAAACATAGCTCACGAAGATCCTCGGCTAACTCCTTTGGTAACTCTCCGGTCATTAGTGTGTTGACATGGCTCTTGCGGCTCAATGCGTCAGCTACTACGTTAGCCTTTCCGGGATGATAATGCAATCTCATATCATAATCCTTGATGAGCTCCAACCATCTCCTTTGCCTGAGATTCAACTCCTTCTGCGTGAAGATGTACTTCAAACTCTTGTGATCCGTGTACACCTCACAATGGTTTCCGATGAGAAAATGTCTCCACGTCTTTAAAGCGTGCACTACGGCTGCTAACTCCAAGTCGTGTGTAGCATAATTCAACTCATGGGGCTTAAGCTGTCGTGAGGCATATGAAACAACTCTTCCCTCATGCATAAGCACTGCTCCAAGTCCTCGACGTGAAGCGTCGCAATATACTTCATAATCCTTGCGCTGATCTGGCAGAATCAACACTAGCGATGTAACCAAACGTTTCTTCAACTCCTGGAAACTGGCCTCACATTCCTCAGTCCATTTGAACTTGGTATCCTTCTTCAACAACTCCGTCATAGGTTTTGCAATCTTCGAGAAATTTTCAATGAACCTCCGGTAGTATCCTGCGAGTCCAAGAAAACTCCGGATCTTTCCAGCTGTTGTTGGGGCTTCCCAATTTGTCACAGTGACAACCTTGGTGGGATCTACAGCTATTCCTTCTCCGGATATAACATGTCCGAGGAATCCCACTTCCTTCAACCAAAACTCACATTTGCTGAACTTGGCGTATAACTGATGTTCTCTGAGCTTACCAAGTACCAAACGCAAATGTTCTTTATGTTCTTCTTCATTCTTCGAGTAAACCAGAATATCATCAATGAACACTACGATGAACTTATCCAAAAACTCCATAAACACTTTGTTCATCATGTTCATAAAATAGGCAGGTGCGCTAGTCAGACCAAATGACATAACTGTATACTCATACAGCCCATACCTGGTGGTAAAAGTTGTCTTAGGTATGTCCTGCTCTCGAATCTTCAACTGGTGGTATCCTGATCGCAAATCGATCTTGGAAAATACCTTAGCTCCTTGCAATTGGTCAAACAAATCATTGATCATCGGCAGTGGGTACTTATTCTTGATCGTCACTTCATTCAATCCTCGATAATCAACAACCATCCTTAACGATCCATCCTTCTTTTCCACTAGAAGTACTGGTGATCCCCAAGGTGACGAACTTGGGCGAATATATCCCTTATCCAGTAACTCTTAATCTGCTTCTTAATCTCCTCCAAATCCTTTGCAGGCATTCTATACGGTCTCTTAGATATTGGTACTGTGCCTGGCAAAAGCTCAATCAAAAACTCAATGTCTTTATCTGGTGGCATGCCTAGCAATTCTTCTAGAAATACATCCGGAAAATCCTTTACCACAAGTACCTCCTCCTGTATAACTCCTGATAAGGAATTTACTTGAGTCCTATTCGGCACATGCCGTGATACATACTTGATCCTTCTTCCCTCTGGGGTGGTAAGCAAAATCGACTTACTGGCGCAATCGATGTTTCCTCCATACATCGAGAGCCAATCCATACCCAGAATTACATCCAAACCTTGTGATTCCAAAATGATTAAATCTGAGGGAAACACATGCCTACCTATACTCAATGGCACTTAAAACATCCTTACTGGCCATATACTCGCTCCTGGTGAGCTTACTAACATAGGTGTTCTAAGAACCTTGGTGGGCAGTTTATACTTATCCATGAATCCCCTTGATATGTATGAACGCGAAGCACCAGTATCGAAAAGAATGATTGCAGTAAAAGACTTAACCAAAAACTTACTGATTACTGCATCTGGCTGGGCTTCAACCTCCTCCACGGTAACGTGGTTCACCTGTCCCCTTTTGAAAGGGTTCGGCTTCTTCCCAGAGCTTCCATTGCCATTTCCATTCTGGGCTTCAGGACATTCATTAGCATAATGTCCGGTCTTCTGACACTTATAACAAGTGACTTGACTTAGGTCTCTCTTGGCTGGGGTTGATGGGTTGGTACGGTTCTGACCGTTGCTCCCCCCATTCCCATTACCATTTTTGGGGCCATTATGATTATGCGAACTCCCTCCTCCATGGGTATGCTGAAAATGTCCTCCCGATTTCGGGGTAAAACGTGGCTTCTGCTGAGCTCTTGAATTGTATTTCCATTGTCCATACTTCCTCTTGCGGTTCTTAATCTGCTGCTGCTTCCCTTCTATCATAAGAGCACGATCTACCAACTCCTGGTAGTTGTTAAAAGTTTCTACCATCAACTGCATGCTCAACTCATCATTCAGTCCTTCCAGAAACTTCTCCTGCTTAGCTGCATCCGTAGCAACGTCATCCGGGGCATAACGTGCTAACTTACTAAAGTCATCCACATATTGGCCAACTGTCCGTCCTCCTTGGCGCAAGTTGCGAAACTCACGCTTCTTTATGGCCATAGCTCCTGCTGAAACATGGGCTGTACGGAAAGCCTGCTGAAATTGGTCCCATGTCACCATGGCTATAGGGTAGGTGAGAGTGTAATTCTCCCACCATGATGTTGCTGGTCCATCCAACTGATGTGCGCCAAAACGCACCTTCTCAGCGTCAGTACATCCTGTAGTGGTTAACTCCCTTCCAATCTTGCGGAGCCAATCATCTGCTACTATAGACTCGATGCTACTGGAGAACACCGGCAGATTCAGTATAAGGAAACGGGTTAAGTGATCAACAGGTGGTGGTGGTGGTGGGTTGTTGTTGTTATTGTTCCCCTAATTCTGATTCTGGACTAGAAACTGCATCAATGCATTCTGGTGCTGGATCAATTGAGTGAGCTCCGGTGGGAAAGTAAATCCATTGCCACGTCTCGGAGGCATCTGAGGGTTTAGAAAAGATGAGAATTAAGAATAGATTGAGGTCTAGAGAGAAAACACAACCCATATGCACATGAGGCAAATGCAAACAAAATCACTTCAATCAAACAAGGGCATACAATCGGTCTAGAATTATTGTTACAAAAGTGCTCGGACTACTCTATTTACATGGTGGAATACTACTACTGATGTGGTGGTCTACTAGAAATATTCCTCAGTTGCCGACTCCATGATGTCTGCTCCAGCTTCATCTTCATAGTCATCATCGCTCAGGTCAGAGTCGGTGTCGTCGATGATGATGCAGTCTTCCGAGCGAATCTCCCTGGGTTCTTCGTCTTCTTCTACTGGTGTGGGGTCTCCCATGAATATTCCGATCTTCTTAATCAGGTCGTCATTCTTCTCCACTAGTACGACGATTTCCTCCTCATAATCTTCACGTGTAGCCTTGATTTCTTCCTCCAGCTCCGTGATTCTTGTCATCGCCTTCTTCAGATCTATCATGCCTGCGCACATCTGGTTCTCCTGATGTCGAATGTGCTGGTTTAACTCCTGGATAAAAGATGCGATTGATCTATCCTTCCTGGTGCTGATCATCTCCCATTTCTCATCTCGGCGCCCACAAATCTGGTAGATAGTATCCTTGAGATCATTGCGGTAAACTTCTCCAATACGTCCCATGGCGATGTGGGCTGCCATGCTCTTTCCTAGATTCCAGGTTCGTGCATCAAAGGAAAACTCTATGGGCTTGGTGACTGGCGCGAACGTCCTTCCTGGAACTTGAAGTTGAATCATCCAGCGCTCCTCTTCGGGTAAAGTGGCGTTGTAGGTCCCGGTGAAGCTTGGTACTCCGATGTTCACGTACTTAGTGACTTCCTTCAGGTGGCGTCCAAATGGTGTATCTTCATCTAGTTGCGTGAACTTGTTCCTTGCATCCGCCATCCTAAAAGAGTAGAAAAGATGAGAAGTCGGAAATGAGAAGAGAGTGGTGATCTAGGTCTTTATCTTAGTGGTCGTGTCCTACAGCCAGCGTGTGCTCTGATACCATCTTGTAGCGAGCAGACCTCAAACAGTCTGATCTCTGTGCATTAGTGTCATCCCTGGATCAGTAATGCTGACATGCACAGTACTTGAAGGATTTATAACAGAGTAGCAATCACACACTTATTACATCGAGTGTCTCAAAAGAGAACTTATTACAAATAACATGGCTTAAGGCCATCTAATAACGATAACAATGGAAGGCTTGGAAGATAAGTGAGTCCATCAACTCCAACGGCATCACTGAGTATAGAACCACGACCTAAGGCTCCTTACTCGTCGTCTGAAAAGTCTGCAACATGAACTTTGCAGCCCGAAAATGGGTCAGCACATGGAATATGCTGGCAAAGTAACAGAGTAGAGCAAGAACAGAATAATACTATCACTACATGCATATTTGGCTGGTGGAAAGCTCTATGGTGACAGTTTTGCGTAAAGCCAATTTTTCCCTACTGCAAAGGAATAAATTTTATTTAACTATCATGGTAGTTGTTAAACATTGATAGCGTAGACACCCTCTCAATCCCAATTAAACATCATCATTAAAACCCAACAAAATTAATTAAAGTCACATGATGAGATTCACATGATAATCCAAGTACTAGATACTCAAGACGTCCATAACCGAGGACACGGCTAATCATGATTAGTTAATACACTCTGCAAAGGTTTGCGCACTTTTCCCCACAAGACTCGATCTCCTCCGTTGGAATTCTCGCACTACATGGTGTTTGAGAAACGGATGACCGAGACATAGTCTTTTAGAAGCGCTAGCACCTTACGATCGGGTAGACCGTTACACCTACTTTCCCCTACATCTGCTAGTCTACCACTATAAGAGTTCACACGACTTAATCAACTATGCTAGAGCCCATAGTAGCTTGTGGCTGCACACGGAAGCTTCTAGTATGAATAATCTCATGATCCCTTTGAGCCTAGGTGGCGGTCCATAAAGAAAACACAGGCAATCGCTGGAATACCCAGGTGCCTCAATCCACCCAGATGTGTATTAAAGTTGCCACCTTAAGTTGAACCATTAATTAACATTCTCACATCTGTCATGGATACACTCAAACCCAATCCACGTCTACAAGCATAGCATGGCATAAGTAAACGTAGAAGTAACTCCCAGGGTTTGATAATAAAATAGGTAATAGGTGCTACCTCATCTACTTCCCAGCCCACAATTTATTCAGATCCTAACCATGCAATTGTTTGAGGATTGATCTAATGCAATAAAACTGGGTAATAAGAGGTATGATTAAAGTGTTACTTGCCTTGCTGATGATCCGCGAAACCTAGAGATTCGAAGTAGCAAGTGGCGCACTCCGGGTACTCTAACGCAAACAAACAAGCATACAATAAGTACTCATCTAATGCACAGGTAAAACTCAAATAAGAGATCTAACCAGAAAGTTCAACTTAAGAACTCCGGTTTGCAAAAAGAAACAAATCAAACGAGACAACCAAAGTCAAACGGCGAAATAAAACAAGCTTTGATTACTAATCTGGACCTAAGTCAAATTTTACGGAAGCAAAAACTTGTTTGAGTTGGTTAAACGGAAAGAGGGTTTAGAGACGAAACTCTAGGCGCTTGAATCGCCTGATTCCAATAAACGAGTGAAAAGTTAAACTAAAACGAAAATCAGATCAGAAATCGCGATCAAAAATAATCATGGAAAATCCGAGAAAAAGTGAAAACTGACGAACAGATTAACGAACATATGTTTGTTATCTGAAACTAAACGGTGAACTCGTCCGTTAAAACGAACGAACGAGCGAACGCTCGCAAAATAAAAGAACCGATAAAACCGATCTAATAAAATAAAAAAACCTAGGGTTTTCAAAAAAACGGATCCGTTTTCTTCGGAAAACCGGCGGCGAATGGTGCGGCTACCTCGTCGGACTCCGGCAGCTCGGGGCTTCAGCGGGGTGGGGCAGCGTCGGCGGCGAGCGGCACGGCAAGCGGTGGCAGCGGTGTCGGCGGCGGTGGGCATGGCAGGCGGCGGCGAGCGGCGGGCAAGCGGCGGCGTGTGGCGGCTGCGGCGGCGTGCGGCGGTTGCGGGAGGTGGGGCGGGTCGAGGTGGCGTGGTGAGGCGGCGGCGACGGGTAATTATGAGAGGGGGAGTGGCGCGACTTGGGGAAGGGGGCGCAGGGTCGGGGTCAGCCTCGGGAGCCGTGCCCCGGCCGGCCTTGGCTGCGGCGGCGGGCGGTCTCCCGCGGGGAAGGCGGTGGCGGGCGCGGGCCTGGCCTGGCTCGGCTGGGCCTTCGGCCCAGTCGGACACGCGGTACTTTTTTTAAAACAATTCCGCTGAAACTAAGAAAAATTGTAGAAAATAAAATTCTAAAAATGCCAAAATAAAATTTCACTGCCTAAATAAAATATTTAGAACGAGATGAACATTTTCTTGGCCCTAAAATGCAGTTTTGAAAAACGTGCAATTTTTCCTAAATTCAAATAAACTAGACAAAAACTCCAAAATAAAATCTTATTTGATTTTTTGATTAAATCTTTAATATTTCTTTATTTTGGAAATTCATTTTATTCCCTCTCTCATATTTGTATAATAGAAATAATTGAAGATAAAATAAATAAAATCAAATGATCCTATTTTTAGAATTTGAGAAAGCCCAAATATGAAAATAACGAAATCCCCAACTCTCTCTGTGGGTCCTTGAGTTGCGTAGAATTTCTGGATCAGGACAAGAGCAAATAAAAATATGATATGCAGTGATGATCTAATGTATAACAATCCAAATTGAAAATTTGGGATGTTACAACGATGATGGCCATGGTGGAAGAAGATGCACCCCCACATGGTTCCATCAAGATGAAGATGACCACGACTGGGTCTTCGACACCTCACCTACGACACATGAGCGATGCTCCAAAGGTAACATAAGTGATGGTGCTTCTCTTGTCCCACTAGTGGACTATCTCACCAATAATTTCTTGCATGATGTTGATCCACCTATTCCCATGCTTCATGCTAGTCCGACTTCTTCATGTCATGACTTACCTATTTATGATGAATATGATGATGATCATGTTGATTTTCCTAGTTGTGATGCTATGCTCCATAGGATATCATGTGAAAATTCTATCGGTCACATCATGTTTGACAATCCTTTGAACTTGTCATATGCTATGAGTGAGATCTCCCATATTGCATCATTTTAATCTCAACATAGTAACTATGCATGCCCCATTAAAATAAATCCCATTTGCACTTATGGCATAGATGACGAGATGATGGTCTTTGGCTTTTGTTTTTCATGTGATGATATTGACATGCTTCCTTTACATGATTTGCGCAATTCATCTACTATGCCATTCCATGATCACATAGAACCAAATATGCTTTGTTTTGGATGTTGTCAATATTCTCCATGTGATGTTTCCATTAATTCTCATGAGGAGACCCCCATAGTTTCCTCATACATATTAGGATATTTTGATGCATTCCATACATTGCATGATTCTCATAATTGCTTCCACCGTATGCATTCCATGAATAACAATGCTCTACATATTTCTTGTGATGCATTACACAATTTGAGTCTCCATTATGCTATACATAACAACAAACCTATCATGATGGATGACATGTTTCTATATCACGCATCTCATTTATTCGAGCATTGGATATTTTGTGCTAACCAACACAAGCACGTGTGCATCATGATGGATGATGTGTACATATACCACGCACACACAATTTTCCCTTTGTCTTGTTTTGTGTAGGTACTCACGTATACTTGTCAACCTCTCAATCCCAAGAGTTGAGGAAACGAGCTCTTGAGAGCAACGACAATTTGGGATCCTGTGGATTGTCATTCCCACCATTTTCTTCGTGCAACGACTACGCGCATCTATTCTACTTGTCTCTCACATGGCTTTGGGCTATATATCATTTGTTACATTATGCCCATTTTCTCGTGTTCACTTTGCATGCTATGCCTCTTTCTATGATTTTGCCATGCAATTGTGACCCTTGCATGCATTTACCCATGATTCACCATTATACTACTTCTATGTGTATTTGCATGCTTGGTGGAGATCCTTGTTGCTATTTCCATGTTTATCATGTGCCTCATGCTATTGATGCTTGTTGTGTTGGGAGAGTCATGATGTTCCATTGCTATTTACATATGGCCTCTCGCCAATACATTGATGATACTTTGCTCGTATCCTCCTTTCATGCTTGTGCTATGTCATGTGAAATATTCATGCACACTATTTGCACCCATGACATGCTTGCCATGATTCCTTCTAGTACGTTGCATCTTCGCACTACTAGCTTGCTTGACTTGATCACTATGATTGCTTTCTTTGTCGCATCACCCATGTTCAACTCTTACTCGCTTTCTTGGGTTGATGACATACATATTCATGCCTCTCACATGATACATCTTTTTCATTGTCTCTTGCCTCCAATTGTTGCATCTCTTGGAGACCTGGACATATTACTTGTGATGCATGCTTGTTTCATTGAGCCTATTGCATTTGGTTGTTCTCACATCATATGCCTCCATACTATGAAAATGCTGCCTTGTCCTTTCTTATGATGAGCATGATGCATACACTTGTTGGGTATTTTACCACATGAATGATAGGTTTTGCATTTCCTCTAACCTCATTTGTTATTCCGAGTGTTTGTCATGCTCTTTCATTTTGAATGATCCACAAGGTGATACCGTCATGAGACAATTTGGTTATGTGAAGGCGTACACGATGCGCGACACCGACATCTTCGTGAACTTTCCTAAGGTGAACTCCTTCCCTTTGAGCCATCCTCACATATGCATATTGAATGGGTCATTCTTTCATTGTTGTTTCCTTCTTCTTGTCTACATGTTGCACATATTCCATGGAGGACCGACATTGAAGATTGGCTCTATGGACATTCGCATTGAGGAGCGCTCGGACTTATTGGAAGCACTTTTGAACCTACACTCATGCCACGACATCGAGCATTGGTACACCAACACCTCCATATTTGTTGATTGTGCTCACACATGTCATGCTCGATGGACATATCATACCCATGACAAATTTGCATCTTATGCATGGATTGACTCACATTATGATTGCCTTGTTGCATCTTGTATTCCCATGTCATCCATGATATATGACCTTGTGCACTTCCTTAGCAAATTTGTTGTGATATTTCTTGATGGCATATTCATACATCATGATAATATTGCCTACCATCAATTGCATGATAACATATCCATAATGATCACCCATTGCCATATTCATGCTATTGATAAACCATCTCACTATGACATCATTTTGCACTGTGGTTGCATTGATCATAATCACAATACATTTGTGTGCACAATGAATGCATTTGCTCCCATGAATGCTTTGCATATCATTCTACATCATCTTGCTAAGCTTCATGTGCTTTGTCACGAACAATCTTGCCTCACGGACTCATTCTTACATGATGGACACTTTGTGTGTGCTAACCATTGTATTTCCAAGTGTTGTTTGTGTTTGCTCTTTTTGCATGTATACTCCTCCGGTGACACCTTGGAATACTTGGATTGCGCCATGACTCCCACTTCGTCCAACTACAAGTCCGTCCACGACAACCGTTTCCATGGTGATGAGGATCACAATCCGAGGTCGAATCTTTCCCGAGTGGGGGCGGGGAGATTATGCGAAGCATCCCACATTCATCCCCATGCACACTCCGACTACGCTCGAAGCCCCAAGAGGACATATGACGAGACCTCGAACATACACCATTGGACACAAGGTGAACTTGCTCCTCTCCGAACCATCACTTTCCACATGTGAGACATGGCTACCACCTCAAATATATGTGCTATGCATGACCATGAACAAAGAGGAAGACCATGGACAAGATGGCGAGGACACCAAGTACAAGAACTACCAAAGAAGCTCCAGCGAGCGGATGTCCGGACGACACCAGATGACCGGCCTCTCACAGCGAGCGGATGTCCGGCCAGGACCGGACGACTGGAGCCTAAAGCCCGAGCCAAACGAGCGGATGTCCGCGCCATCGGACGACTGGCGACCGGACGACCGACCACTTCTACAAATCTGCTACTTCAGCGACCGAGCCAGAATCGACGGAAGTTCGAGGATCCCCGGACGTCCGGACCTCCGCGAGCCACCGGACGTCCGACGCATGTCTGCGCATAGTGTATCGGGCCGAGCCCATGTACCCCTTCACCCTCACTTACCCCTTCGTGGCCCTAGACTATATATACTCCTCCACCTCCTCCTAGTTAGGGTTAGCAAAGTAGTATCTCATTAGAGATAGAGCTTTGCTCATCCATTACGGATCTACTCCATGAGAGAGACCGCGGCCCCTCTTCGGAGAAGATCCACCTTGGATTCAAGACCACCTTTTGGGTGGCCCCATCAAGACCTCCTTTGGAGAAGAACCGGTTACCCTATATATCGTCCTTTGTTAGATTTGGAACGTGTATCTCTTTGTGTTTCGAGGATCTAGCATATGTGTGACCGTCTCTTGTTGGTTTGAGTGATTCTCTCGTGTTTCCCCTCATGATTCCCCTCGTGATTCCCCTCGTGTTCTTCGTGTTCATCGCGAGATCCGCTCCTTTTGTGAAAGATCGGTTGTATAGGGTTCCACCCTACATCATGGCCCCGCAGACAACCCCCTGATACTGTAAAATCACATATTTCTAGAAAAAATCAGGGAGAAATAATTATCGCGATCCATGATATGGAGCCAGCGCCAAGCCCTGTTCTTCCTCGGGAGGACAGATCTGGAGTCCGTTTGGGGCTCCGGAGAGGGGGGTCTTCGTTCTTCGTCTTCACCAACCCTTCTCCATCGCCAATTCCATGATGATCCCCATCGGGAGTGAGTAATTCCTTCGTAGGCTCGCTGGTCGGTGAGGAGTTGGATGAGATTCACTATGTTCTTAGATTGATGTTGCTATGACTTTGCTATGCTTAATGCTTGCCACTTTGGGCCAGGGTGCCATGATTTCAGATTTGAACCGTTTATGTTATCATCATTATATCCATGTTCTAGATCAGATCTTGCAAGTTATAGTCACCTACTACGTGTTATGATCCGACAACCCCAGAGTGACAACAACCTGGCCCATTCTTGGTGATGATCGTAGTTTCAGGAGTTCATGTATTCACTATGTGTTAATGCTTTGTTCTGGTCCTCTATTAAAAGGATGCCTTAATATCCCTTACTTTCCAATATGGACCCTGCTGCCACGGGAGGGTAGGACAAAAGATGCCATGCAAGTTCTTTTAATAAAGCACATATGACTATTTACGGAATACATGCCTACATTATATCGATGAACTAGAGCTAGTGTCGTATCGCCCTAGGTTATAACTGTCACATGATGAATATCATCGAACAAGTCACCGATCCAATGCCTACGAACTTTTCATTATTGTTACTGCTAAGTTACCGCTGCTATCATCACTATTACACTTGTTGTAGAATTACCGCTATCACTGTTACTGTTACTATTGCTGCTGTCACTATTATCAAAACTATCAAACTACTTTTCTACTGATCACTTTGCTGCAGATAATTAATCTCTAGGTGTGGTTGAATTGACAACTCAGCTGCTAATACCTTCAAATATTCTTTGACTCCCCTTGCATCGAATCTATAAATTGGGTTGAATACTCTACCCTCGAAAACTGTTGCGATCCCATATACTTGTGGGTTATCAAGTACCAAAAGTGAAACGGTTTTCTCTTTATCATACTAACATATCTCACAAAGTTCCATTAAGCTTTGTGTGATTGAAGTTTTCAAGTTTTGGGTGAGATGTTGATATGAGGAGAATAAGGAGTGACAAGACCCTAAGCTTGGGGATGCCCAAGGCACCCCAAGGTAATAGTCAAGGAAGATCCAAGCAACTAAGCTTGGGGATGCCCCGGAAGCCATCCCCTCTTTCGTCTCCAACATTATCAGTAAGCTCACTTGGAGCTATGTTTTCATTCGTCACATGATATGTGTTTTGCTTGGAGCATCATTTTATTTTGTTAGGATTTTCTTGCTGTTATTTAGAATAATATTTTGCATCTTTCTTTCAATAAAAATATCAAGTATAGCCTTTGACATGCTTATTTTGCAAGTCTACATGTTGCTGTTTCAAAATAGAAAGTTTATCGATGTTGAAAAAAATCCCTAGAAAAGCCAGAATGTGATAAAATATTGAAACTTTTTTTTGCCAAATAAGCTTTGAGAAATTTTCTACAGTGTGGGAAATTTTAATAACTTTTGGAGTCAGGGAAGTATTGATACTCTTGCGTTCTTTACAAACTGTACTATTTTGGCAGATTGTTGTTATGTTTGCATTGTTTGCATATGTTTGCTTGTTTAATGATTCTATTTGATGATAGGAGTATCAAATATGCAGAGGAATATAGTATGCAATGTTGAATAATAATTTTAGTGATTTGCTATAGTAGAGAATGATAAGGTTTTTACATTGGTTTATACTAACTTATCTCATGAGTTCTTGTTGAGTTTTGTGTGGATGAAGCTTTTGAGATTTAGGTAAACCGTGATATAAAAGGAATTAAGGAGACACAAAAGATAAAGCTTGGGGATGCCCAAGGCATCCCAAGATAATATTTCAAGAAGTCTGAAGCATCTAAGCTTGGGGATGCCCTGATAGGCATCCCACCGTTCTTCTTCAACAATTATCGGTTAGTATTGGTTGAGCCGAAGTTTTTGCTTCTTCACATGATGTGTGCTAGTCTTAGAATGTCATTTTATTTTGTTTTTGCATCCTATTTTAATAAATTACTTAGATTTGAAAGTTTTTAAATAAGAGAGAGTCCTCAAATAGCTACCCATTTACATAACTACTCACTTGATCTTCACTTATATCTTTTTGGAGTAGCTTATCATTTACTCTTGTGCTTCACTTATATCCTATGAGTAAATTGTTGAATAGTTCGAATGTCATGAATTTTAAATCATATCATGCCTAGTGGTAGCTTCACATTGGGTTTAGAAAGTGAAGTCTTTTGAAGCTTGACAATCACAATATTGGTCATACAAGCAATTCATGAATGATTAGTAGAAGGAAGAGAACTTTCACATGCAAATACACTATCTTGGAAATCTTTTTTGATTGTGAGCCCCCATCAAAATATTATATGCAAAAATTGTTGACATTGGACAAGGAAGACAACGTAATGGTTTATGTTTGTTCAAATTCACATAGAAGTTATATTGTCATAGATCCTTCAAGATGTGGTTCCCTGCCCCCCATCTTTGCTAGCCAAAAATTCCGCACCAAGTAGAGATAGTACTTGTGCATGCAAAAAACCCTTAAACCCAAATCTTATCTTCAAGAGTCCACCATATCTACCTAAGGATTGAGCAAGATCCTTCAAGTAAGTTGTCATCGGTGCAATAAGGCAATAAAAATTGCTTCTAAAAGTGTTAGATCATTTAGTGTAAGAGAAATTGAGCGTTGTACGAACTTGTGATGGCAAAGAATAAAAGCGACAGGCTGCATAATAAAGGTTTCTATCATAAGGATACCAAGATGTAGTCGAGGTGGTCGTTGTTGATGACGATGTAGGACGGCGGTGATGATGTAGGACACGTCCGTGGCAAAGATGAGCGATGGTGATGTCGATGTCGAACCGTACCTAGATAGCCGAAACACAAAAGGATACGGTACCGCAACTCAAATTCTCAAACCTCGAAGTAGCAAATGTGTCGGAGAGCGAAACGGTCCAAAAATGGTTGGTTTACGTGGAAGTGGTGGAGGTATGTGGAAATGTATGTGGTATATGGTATATAGTGGGCACCAGAACAAAATTTGATGGAAATTGGCCGGAAAACTGGGCGGTGGATGGAGATGTTGCGGCCAGGGGTCGGATGTCCGGGTGGGAGGCCGGATGTCCGGGGGCCGGATGTCCGGGCTGGACGGGCCGGATGTCCGGGCTCTGGATCCGGGGACGAACGGGGTGAACACCGCGTGGAGAGGTTAAATCCGGGCGAAATTCGGAGGAATTTGTGGATGAAAATTGGGGAAAAGGATGGGAAGCTAGATTCACTCAAAACAAAGCAAATCCACGGATCCAAACCAACAAAATCTCAACACACCAACAAATCACAATAAAAAATTGGGGCTATTTTTGTGGGGATTTTTCGAATTAGGACGAAAATCAACAAAACAAGGCTAGAAACACAACGGGGAGGCTCCGAAATCGTGATCAACGCTCTTGATACCAAGATGATGTAGGGTAGAACCCTAACCAACCGATCTTTCACGTAAGGAGCGGATCCCGCGAAGAACACGAGGAACACAAAGAGGGGTACGAGGGAAATCACAAGGGGAAACACGAGAGGAACACTCAAACTAACAAGAACAAGTCAGACATGGGCCAGATCCTCTAGTACATAAAGTAAGATACACGATCCACGATCAACTAGGGACGATACAAAAGGATAACCGGTTCTTCTTCGTGAGGAGGTCTTGATGTTCTTCCCTAAAGAGGGGTCTTGAATCCGCTTGGGGGATCTTCTCAGGTGGAGGCTCGAATCTCCGAGGAGAAGGTAACCAAGTCGATGAGCAAAGCTCTCACACAAAATATGAGCTAATCCTTTGCTAACCCTAGAAAGTTGTACGGGATGGAGTGTATATAGTCTAGGGGGAGAAGGGATACACGGGCCTCGGCCCTTCACTGTGCGCGGACAGGGGAGGCCGGATGTCTGGGCTGGTCGGGCCGGATGTCCGGGCTTTCAGGCGACGCCGGATGTCCGCGCTGGGGCGGCGGATGTCCGGGCTGGAGCGATGGCATTTGTTGCTCTCGGGTTCGGAGGGGCCGGATTTCCGGGTCGGTGGCCGGATGTCTGGGGTCTCGGAAGGGGCCGGATGTCCGGGCTGCCGGGACCGGATGTCCAGGGCCAGTAGCCATCTGCGGCTGGGCTGCTGTAGAGGAAGACGCTCCAAGGGCCGGATGTCCGAGGCCTTGGCCGGATGTCCGGGGCCTGGGAGATGCTCTTGGCTCCTTCCCTTGGTTCTCCTCATACGTGGACTTGGGGACTTGTACATCTTCATGCGCATCTTCGGGAGGGCCCTCTTGGTGCCTAATCATGCACAACACCTCGGACTTAGGTAGTAGCCATGTCTCATGCATAGAAAGTGGAAGTTCGGAGAGGAGTGAGTTCACCTTATCTTCGATAGCTTTGCCTTAGGCTCGTGTCATTGGTCCAAGTAGTGTCATTGGAGGTGTCGGTGCATCCATGGGGATGATCATGGGATGCTCCGCATCAAGTTATGAAGACTAAGCAGCGTGAAATTCTCGCACTCGCCCAAGGAAATCAGTCTGTGGCCGAATATCTACAAAAATTCAATCATCTGGCCCGTTACTCTCTTTATGACATGGCCACCGAAGAAAGGAAGATTGACAGATTTCTTGGAGGTCTACATCAACAACTCCGGTGTACTCTCAGTATGCTTGATTTCCCAGATTTCCAAATTCAGGTGAACAAGGCCTTCATTGCTGAATGGGAGCACAAGCTTATAGCAGATAATAGGCATGTTAACAACGGCAACAAGCATAAGTTTGAGCCAAAGAAGGATGGGCAACCAGTGCAAAAGGCTCGTACCTGGCAACAGACTCAGGTGGAATACAAGCCAAATTGGCAGCAGAATGTTAACAGGACCACCACTGAAGTCAAGAATATTGTGACCATCCCAACACATGAGGAGCGTCAGCGCAATAATTCTTGCTTCAATTGCGGGTAGAACGGACATTATCCTAGACAGTGCCCCAAGAACAACAAGACGAATTCCCTAAGCAAACCACAAGTCAACTTTATGGAGTCATGGCCAACCCAGCAAAATCTCATTGGGCACGTGCATCATATCTCCACCAGTGAAGCCCAAGAGAAGCCAGAAGTTGTCATTGGTATGTTTTCTGTTAATGACATACCTGCCGTAATTTTATTTGACTCTGGGGCTTCCCATTCTTTTATTTCTCAGGGTTTTGCTGCCCAAAACAATTTTCCTTGCATGATTTTGGGCAAAAATTTGCCGATACAAACCCGGGGATCTATAATCAAGAGCAATCTGGTCTGCCATGATCTGGAGATCAATATCAACGGAGTCTACTTTCCAACATCTCTGATAATCATTGAGTCTAAAAAGTTGGATATTATATTGGGTATGAATTGGTTGACCCGATATCAAGTTTGCAGAAACTACGCAACCCGAGAAGTCACTTTGACCAGTCTGAATGGGCAGCTTACCAAATTCTATGCTCGCAAGAATATACCCAAGCCAGAATTAGTTTAAACCGTTGTGGCTAAATTGGAATTTATTCCTGTGGTCAGTGAGTACCCTGATGTATTTCCGGAAGAACTGCCAGGCATGCCACCAGATTGGGAACTGGAGTTTGCAATAGATCTTGCGCCCAGAACCGCACCGCTATACAAGAAGTATTACCGGATGCCCTCATTAGAATTAGTGGAGTTAAAGAAACAGCTTGACGAATTACTCCAGAAAGGTTATATTCATCCCAGCTCTTCACCATGGGGATCACCTGCTATTTTCGTGGACAAAAAGGATGGTAGTCTCTATATGTGCGTAGATTATCGCCAGCTGAATGAGGTAACTATCAAGAATAAATATCCGCTGCCAGGGATTGATGATCTATTTGATCAGCTCAGTGGGGCTAAAGTATTCTCTAAAATTGATTTACGGACCAGATATCATCAGCTCAAGATTAAAAAGGAGGATATTCCTAAGACTGCATTCTCTACTCGGTACGGTCTTTACGAATATACCGTGATGTCCTTTGGTCTCACCAATGCCCCTACTTTCTTCATGCATATGATGAACAAAGTATTCATGGACTTCCTCGACAAATTCGTGGTAGTCTTCATCGATGACATCCTCATTTACTCCAAGGGTGAAGAAAAGCACAAGGATCACCTCCGAGCAGTGCTACAACGGCTCCGCGACCATCAGCTATACGCCAAGTTAAGTAAATGCGAATTTTGGCTCAAGAAAGTTGGGTTTCTCGGACATGTACTATCCGCCGAAGGTATAGTCGTGGACCCGAGCAAAGTAAAGGATGTGCTCGATTGGGTACCGCCATGACTGTGACGCAGATCCGGAGTTTCCTCGGATTAGCTGGATATTATCATCGTTTTATTGAGGGGTTTTCCAAAATTGCTAAACCCATGACGGAGCTGCTCAAAAAGGATAAGAAGTTTAAGTGGACGGAGGATTGTGAGAAGAGTTTTAATGAGCTTAAGATATGTCCGACAACCGCACCTGTATTGACTCTTCCAGACATTTATCACAGCTTTGATGTGTACTGCGATGCCTCCAGGCAAGGTATTGGTTGCGTGCTTATGCAAGACAGCAAGGTAGTAGCATATGCATCGCGACATCTACGACCCCATGAGGGAAATTATCCTACTCATGATTTGGAATTGGCTGCGGTGGTTCATGCATTAAAAATTTGGAGACACTACCTCATTGGAAAAAGGTGCCAAATTTTTACCGACCACAAAAGTCTCAAGTACATCTTCACTTGGCCAGATTTAAATCTCCGTCAGCGAAGATGGCTAGAGTTGCTCAAGGATTATGACCTTGGAAAAAATTATCATCCAGGCAAGGCCAACGTCATTGCCGATGCGCTCAGTCGAAAGCGCGTCAGCTTAAATGCCATATTGAAATCATTGCCTCCCGAACTTCAAGAGGAGATCGCTCAGCTCAACTTGGTCATCGTGGATGCTGGCCTCGCTAATATTTTGGAAGTTACCCCCACACTTGAGGTGGAGATCCGCAAGGCCCAGCCACCTGACGCCAAGCTACAAAGACGTGCCAAGGGCCAGATGGCAAAGCAGGCCCCTGATTTCTCCAAGGACAAATTTGGTACCCTCCGATTCCGTGGACGAATTTGTGTACCCAATCAACCGGACTTGAAGAAGAAAATTCTGTTAGAAGCACACGAATCCTCATATTCCATTCACCCAGGAGGTACGAAAATGTACGAGGACCTTAGAAAAATATTCTGGTGGGATGGGATGAAGAAAGACATTGCCTATTTTGTGGCCTGTTGCGACATATGCAACAAGGTGAAGGCAGAGCATCAGAAGCCAGCCGGACTCCTCCAACCACTGCCAGTTTCAGAATGGAAATGGGATGAAGTATGTATGGATTTCATTACAGGATTGCCTAAGACTCAATGGGGCAAAGATGCAATCTGGGTTATAGTAGACACCCTAACTAAGGTTGCTCACTTCATCCCGATCAGCACCAGATACACAGCAAATCAACTCGCACATCTGTATGTATCCCGAATAGTCAGTCTGCATGGAGTACCCCGAACTATCACTTCCGACCGAGGTTCCTTGTTTACCTCCGCTTTTTGGTCCCGTCTCCATCAAGCCTTGGGGACAGCGCTGAAATATAGTACTGCCTATCATCCTCAGACAGATAGACAGACAGAGCGGGTAAATCAAATACTCGAAGATATATTGCGGGCTTGTGTGCTAGCCAAGGGAGCTAAATGGGAAGATTGCTTGCCTTATGCCGAGTTTTCTTATAACAACAGTTTCCAGGCCAGTCTAAAGATGTCCCCGTATGAAGCTCTGTATGGCCGTAAGTGCCACACTCCTTTAAATTGGTCTCAAACTGGAGATAGTCGTATCTTCGAAACAGATCTCATGATGGAAGCTGAGAAACAAGTTAAGGAAACCAGAGATAGACTACAATTGGCCAAATCTCGACAGAAGAGTTATTATGATGCAAAGCACCGGCAGGTCAGTTTTGAACCCGGAGAACATGTATACCTCCGAGTCACTCCTATGAAAGGAGTCAGGAGATTTCAGACTCATGGAAAGCTAGCCCCCAGATTTATTGGTCCATTCCCGATTATGTCTCGAGTGGGTACTGTTTCATATCAACTTGAACTACCCCCTGAATTGGCAGACGTGCACGACGTGTTTCATGTTTCGCAATTGAGACGATGCATAACCCCGCCTAAGAAAAGGACTGCTATGGCTGAGATAGAGTTGGCAAAAGATTTAACTTATGAAGAGAGACCATTTAAATTTTTTGATCAAATGGAAAGGGTCACTCACAGTAAAGTCAGAAAAATTTTCAAGGTTTAGTGGGAGCATCACACAGAATCATAAGCAACTTGGGAGCGGGAAGAATTCCTCAAGGATCAGTATCCAGAGTGGTTTTCCCAAGCAACCGAATCTCGAGGACGAGATTCATTCTAAGTGGGGGAGGTTTGTGACAGCCTGGTTTTTGCCCTCTCTTATTTGCTTGATCTTCATTTGAAATCTTTCTAAAACTTGGAGTTTTTTAATCTTTTCATATGGACTTAAACACTTGGGCATCCTTGGCTTTCACCCAAGTGCTTCACTTCCCTCCTAAATCATCATTTCTTTCCTGATCCATCCCAAAAATCATCTTTGGAATATTTTTCTTAAATGACAAATATTCATTTCCTCTCGAAAACCCTAGCCAGATTCGTATGCTCCAAAACAACCCTAATTTTTATGGCTCAGAAAAATCTGAGATATTTCAAAAATATTCTGTCAACCCTAGGGCACCGTCCTGAGCAAAAATATTTCATCACTTTTTGGAATATTTTTGCTACAAAAAATATTTCCTGTTCTGGACAGAAATGGTGGTTTCTACGGCAACTACCATTTTACTTGCTCCATTTAACCTGAACTTTCTTGTGCATCTTTACCTTAGTAACTTATGACTAGCCTCCAAAGCACAGCCTCTAACTCCCAGCCGTTTGACCATAGTAACTGTTCAAAGTTACTGATCAGAAACTTACCTGGCTTGTAAAAACCTCTCTACTGCACCTGGATCCAAACCAAATTGTGGTAACACTCAAAACTACCATGAACAACATGCCAGACATGAAGTTTATGCTTAGATCGGCCTGATGTCATAGTTCACGCGGTGACCACGTTCGTCCAGGGGTGTTGGCATGCGTGTCGACGCGCTCTGAGTGCTGCCGAGCGCTCTATTCGTGCGTGCTCGCTTCCCTCGCCTGCCTGAGCATGCCAAACCGTGCCACCATCTTCGCCTCAATGCCATTAACCCCCATCTGGCGCTCGCAGATGCCGGAGCTCGCCGCAGCGAGCACAGGCAAGGTGTAGTGACCAGACCTCAAACGGTTCAATCTCTGTGCTCCGGTGTCATCCCTGGATCAGTAATGCTGACACCACACAGTACTTGAAGGATTTATAACAGAGTAGCAATCACACACTTAGTACATCGAGTGTCTCAATAGAGATCTTATTACAATAAATGTGGCTTAAGGCCATCTAATAATGATAACAGCGGAAGGCTTGGAAGATAAGTGAGTCCATCAACTCCAACGGCATCACTGAGTACAGAACCACGACCTAAAACTCCTTAATCATCGTCTGAAAAGTCTGCAACATTAACGTTGCAGCCCGAAAACGGGTCAGCACAGGGAATATGCTGGCAATGTAACACATAGAGAAGAAAGACACAGCTATTCTACATGCATATTTGGCTGGTGGAAAAGCTCTATGGTTACAGTTTTGCGTAAAGCCAATTTTTCCCTACTACAAAGGAATAAATTTATTTAACTATTATGGTGGTTGTTAAACATTGAGAATGGTTGACAGCATCCTCAATCCCAATTAAAATAATTATCATTAAATCCCAACAACAATAATTATAGTAACATGATGAGATTCACATGATAATCCATGTACTAGATACTCAAGATGTCCATAATTGGGGACACGGCTAACCCTGATTAGTTTATACACTCTGCATAGGTTTGCGCACTTTTCCCCACAAGACTCGATCGCCTCCGTTTGGTTTCTCGCACTACACGGTGTTTGAGAAACGGATGACCGAGACATAGTCTTTCAGAAGCGCTAGCACCTTACGACGGGTAGACTGTACCACCTACATCCCCTACATCTGCTAGTCTACCACTGTAAGAGTTCGCACGACTTAGTCAACTATGCTAGAGCCCATAATAGCTTGTGGCTGCACACGGAAGTTTCTAGCATGAATAATCTCATGATCCCTCTGAGCCTGGGTGGCGGTCCAAAAGAAAATAGGCAATCCTGGAATACCCAGGTACCTCAATCCACCCAGATGTGTATTTAGGTTGCCACCTTAGATAAACCATTGATTTAAAAATCTCACATCTGTCATGGATATCACTCATCCAATCCATGTCTACTAGCATAGCATAGCAATAATAAGCAAACGTAGAAGTAACTCCCAAAGGTTTGGTAATAAACAGGTAATAGGTACTACCTCAACTACTTCCCAAACCCACAATTAATTAGATCCTAATCATGCAATGTGTAAGGATTGATCTAATGCAATAAAACTGGGTAGTAGAAGGAATGATCAAAGTGTTACTTGCCTTGCTGATGATCCGGGAAACCTAGCGATTTGAAGTAACAAGCGGCGCACTCCGGGTATTCTATCGCAAACAAACAAGCATACAATAAGTACTCAACTAATGCACAGGTAAAACTCAAATAAGAGATCTAATCAGAAGGTTCAACTTAAGAACTCCGGTTGGCAAAAGAATCTAATCGAATGAAGCAACGAAAAACAAACGGCGAAAGAAACAGGCTTCATTTACTATTCTGGATCTAAGGCAATTTTTATAGAAGCAAAAACTTGTTTAAGTTGGTTAAACGGAAAGAGGGTTTTGAGGCGAAACTCCAGGCGCTTGAATCGCCTAATTCCGATAAACGAGCGGGAAGTTATACTAAAACGAAAATCAGATCAGAAATCGCGATCAGAAAATCGCGGATTTAATCTGAGAAAAAGAAAAACGATGAATAGTTTAACGAACGAATGTTCGTTAACTGGATCTAAACGATGAACACGTTCGTTAAAACGAACGAACGAGCGAACGCTCGCTAAATAACTAAACCGTAAAAAAACCATTCTAATAAAAAACGGATCTAAAAAAACCGACGAAAACCGAACGGTTTTTCCGGGAAAACCGGCGGCGGGGTCGAGGTAAACCTCGGGCGGCGGGACGGCGGCGGCGGGGTCCGGCGGGGCGGCGGTGTCGGGCGGGGTGGCGGCGGTGGGCGGCGGCGGGGTCGGCGAGGCGGCGGCAACGGGCGGCGGCGTCGGGTGCTGGCGGCTAGGGTTTCGGCCCAGGTGGGCCGGCGGTTTATAAAGGCTAGGTCCGGGAAGTCCGGGCCTAGCACGGCCCGTAGGTCGGTTCGGACATTTTTTTTAAATAATTCCGCGCAGAAAAACTAACGAAAGAAATACTAAACGGACTCAAAACATCGCGAAATAAATTTTGCTCGGCTTCTAAAATCAAGCCGCACAGGATGAACATTTATTTGGGGCCTAAATGTAATTTTGAAAAATGCACATTTTTCCTAAATTCAAATAAAATAGCAAATAAAACCAAATAAAATCTTATTTGATTTTTTTATTAAATCCTCAATATTTCTTTATTTTGGGAAATTCATTCTATTCCCTCTCTCATATTTTTGTAATAGAAATAATTGAAGATAAAATAAATAAATTCAAATGATCCTATTTTCAAAATTTGAGACAACTCAAATATGAAAATAACGAAATCCCCAACTCTCTCCGAGGTCCTTGAGTTGCGAAAAATTTCTAGGATCAACCAAAATGCAATAAATATGATATGCAACGATGATCTAGTGAATAACATTCCAAATTGAAAATTTGGGATGTCACAAACCTACACCCCTTAAGACGAATCTCGCCCTCGAGATTCGGGTTGGCTAGAAAATAGGTGAGGGTGGTCCTTCAGCAATTCTTCCTCTCGTTCCTAGGTGGCTTCATCCTCCGTGTGGTGGCTCCACTGAACCTTGCAAAACTTGATAACCTTGATGCGGGTGACTCGACTGGCATACTCTAGAATCTTAACTGGTTTCTCCTCATAGGTCAAATCACTGTCCAACTGAATTGCTTCCAGTGGTACCATATCTCTCAGCGGTATGTCAGCCATCTCTGCGTGGCACTTCTTCAACTGGGATACATGAAACACGTCGTGAACTCCTGACAGTCCTTCGGGTAATTCCAACTTGTAGGCTACTTCTCCCATACGTTCCAACACTTTGTATGGGCCTACAAAACATGGCGCTAACTTTCCCTTAACTCCAAAGCGCTTAACTCCTCGAAGTGGTGATACTCGAAGATAGACTCGGTCTCCGACTTTGTAAACTGTCTCCTTGCGTTTAGAATCTGCATAACACTTCTTCCTGGATTGAGCTACCTTCAGCCTGTCGCAAATTAATTTCACTTTCTGTTCAGATTCCTTTATCAGACCCGGTCCAAACAACTGGCGATCTCCAACTTCATCCCAGGACAATGGGGTCCCGCTCCTCCTTCCGTACAAGGCTTCGAAAGGGGCCATCTTCAAACTGGATTGATAGCTGTTGTTGTAAGAGAATTCTGCATACGGCAAATCTCGTCCCAACTAGATCCGTAATCTAGCGCACAAGCTCTTAGCATATCCTCCAAGATCTGGTTGACTCTCTCAGTCTGTCGATCTGTCTGCGGGTGAAAAGCTGTGCTAAACTCTAGTCTGGTTCCCAAAGTCTCATGCAACTGATTCCAGAACTTTGAAGTAAATTGGGTTCCTCTATCCGATACAGTGCTCCTTGGAACTCCATGCAGACATACGATCCTGGTCATGTATATCTTTGCCAACTTTGCACTGGTATAGGTAGTCTTCACTTGAATGAAATCAGCTACCTTTGTCAAACGATCGACTACAACCCATATCGAGTCTTAGCCTGAACGTGTTCTGGGCAATCCTGTAATAAAATCCATGCCTAGCTTATCCCACTTCCATTTGGGTATCGGCAATGGTTGTAGCAACCCTGCTGGCTTCTGATGCTCTACCTTCACTCTCTGACATACATCACAAACTGCTACATACTCCGCAATATCCTTCTTCATTCCAGTCCACCAGAAAATATCCTTCAAATCCAAATACATCGTGGTATTTCCTGGGTGAATCGAATATGGTGAATCATGGGCCTGTTGCAGAATTAGCTTCCTAATCTATGGATCATTTCGCACATAAACATGGTCTTGAAACCATAGGGTATCGTACTCATCCTCACGAAACCCCTTAGCTTTTCCTTTGCTAATTTTCTCCATAATAGAAGCAATCTCCTTGTCAGTCCTTTGGGCTTCTCTGATTTTATCCATCAATGTAGACTGAATCTCCAATGCTGCTACATAGCCTCTCGGGGCTATTTCTAAACATAACTCTCGAAGATTTTCAGCTAACTCCCTTGGTAAATCTCCCGTCATTAAGGTGTTGACGTGGCTCTTATGGCTTAATGCGTCAGCTACTACGTTAGCCTTTCCACGGTGATAATGCAATTTCATATCATAATCCTTGATGAGCTCCAACCATCTCCTTTGTCTAAGATTCAACTCCTTCTGTGTGAAAATATACTTCAAACTCTTATGATCCGTATACACTTCGCAATGGTTTCCAATCAGAAAATGTCTCCAAGTCTTCAGTGCATGCACTACGGCTGCTAACTCCAAATCATGCGTAGCATAATTCAACTCATTAGGCTTAAGCTGTCGTGAGGCATATGAAACAACTCTCCCTTCCTGCATAAGCATTGCTCCAAGTCCTCGACGTGAAGCGTCACAATATACCTCATAATCTTGGTCTAGTCTGGCAAAATCAACACTGGTGAAGTAACCAAACGTTTTTTCAACACCTGAAAACTAGCCTCACATTCCTCCGTCCATATGAACTTGGTATCCTCCTTCAACAACTCAGTCATAGGCTTCGCAATCTTTGAGAAATTCTCAATAAACCTCCGGTAGTATCCTGCGAGTCCAAGAAAACTCCGGATCTCTCCCACGGTGGTTGGTGCTTCTCACTTGGTCACGGTATCAACTTTAGTGGGATCTACTGCTATACCTTCTCCGGATATAACGTGTCCGAGAAATCCAACTTCCTTCAACCAAAACTCACATTTGCTAAATTTGGCATATAATTGATGTTCTGTGAGCTTTCCAAGAACCAAACGCAAATGTTCCTTATGCTCCTCTTCATTCTTTGAGTAAACCAGGATATCATCAATGAACACTACGACGAACTTATCCAAGAACTCCATAAACACTTTGTTCTTCATGTTCATAAAATATGCAGGTGCGTTAGTCAGACCAAATGACATAACGGTATACTCGTACAGCCCATACCCAGTGGTAAAAGCCGTCTTGGGTATATCCTATTCCCGAATCTTCAACTGGTGGTATCCTGATCGCAGATCGATCTTGGAAAATACCTTAGCTCCTTGCAATCGATCAAACACATCATTGATCATCGGTAGTGGGTACTTGTTCTTGATGGTTACCTCATTCAATCCTCGATAATCGACAACCATCCTTAACGGTCCATCCTTCTTCTCCACTAGAAGTACTGGCGATCCCCAAGGTGAAGAACTTGGGCGAATATAACCTTTATCTAGTAACTCCTTAATTTGCTTCTTAATTTCCACCAAATCCTTTGCAGGCATCCTATATGGTCTCTTTAATATTGGCCCTGTGCCTGGCAATAGCTCAATCAAAAACTCAATATCTCTATCCGGTGGCATGCCTGGCAACTCTTCTGGAAATACTTCGGGGAAATCCTTTACTACTGGTACTTCCTCCTGCACAACTTCGGTTAAACAATTTACTTGAGTCCTCTTTGGCACATGTCGGGATACATACTTGATCCTTCTCCCTTCTGGGGTGGTAAGTAAAATTGACTTACTGGCACATTCAATATTCCCATCATACTTTGATAACCAATCCATGCCTAATATCACATCCAATCCTTGGAATTCCAATACTATTAGGTCCGAGGGAAAAACATAGTTACCAATCCTTAATGGTAACCGATCACACCATAGACTAGCCATATATTCTGCTCCAGGCAAGGTTACTAACATGGGTGACCTAAGGGCTTGGGTTGATAGTTTATACTTATCCACAAATCCCCTTGATATGTATGAATGCGATGCACCAGTGTCGAAAAGAACGAGTGCAGTAAATGACTTAACCAAAAACTTACCGAATTACTGCATCCGGCTGCTCTTCAACCTCCTCCACATTAACGTGGTTCACCTGTCCCCTGTTGAAAGGGTTCGGCTTCTTCCCAGAGCTTCCATTGCCATTTCCATTCTGTGATTCAGGACATTCGTTGGCATAATGTCCGGTCTTCTGGCACTTAAAGCAAGTGACTTGGCTCAGGTCTTTCTTGGCTAGGGTTGATGGGTTGGTGCAGTTCTGGCCATTGCTTCCTCCATTCCCATTACCATTCTTGGGGCCATTGTGATTGTGCGAGCTACCTCGTCCATGGGTATGCTGAAAACGTCCTCCCGGTCTAGGGGTAAAACGTGGCTTCTGCTGAGCTCCTGAATTGTACTTTCCTCGTGCATTCTTCCTCTTGCGATTTTCAATTTGCTGTTGCTTCGCTTCAATCATAAGAGCACGATCTACCAACTCCTGGTAGTTGTTGAAGGTTGCTACCATCAACTGCATGCTCAACTCATCATTCAGCCCTTCCAAAAACTTCTCCTGCTTTGCTGCATCTGTAGAAACGTCATCTGGGGCATAACGTACTAATTTACTAAAGTCCTCCACATACTGGCCAACTGTCCGTCCTCCTGGGCACAAGTTTTGAAACTCTCGCTTCTTCATGGCCATAGCTCCTACTGAAACGTGGGCAGTTCGAAAAGCCTGCTGAAATTGGTCCCATCTGACAGTATCGACAGGGAAAGTGGCTGTGAAATTCTCCCACCATGATGCTGCGGGTCCTTCAAGCTGATGTGCGGCAAACTTCACCTTCTCCGCATCAGTGTATCCTACTGTGGTCAACTCTCTAGCTGTCTTGCAAAGCCAATCATCTGCTACTATCGGCTCGGTGCTACTGGCAAACACCGGCGGATTCAGCCTAAGAAAACGGGCTAAGTGATCAACAGGTGGTGGTGGTGGTGGGTTGTTGTTGTTATTCCCCTGATTCTGATTCTGGACTAGCAACTACATCAATGTGTTCTGCTGCTGGATCAACTAAGTGAGCTCCGGTGGAAAGGTAAATTCGGGGTCACGTCTCGGAGGCATCTGAGGGTTTAGAAAAGATGAGATTTAAGAATAGAGGGGGTCTAAAGAGAAAACACTACCCATATGCACATGAGGCAAAAGCAAACAATTCACTCATTCAATCAAACAAGGGCATACAATCGATCTAACTATCGCAAAAGTGCTCGGACTACTATATTTACATGGTGGACTTCTACTACTGATGAGGTGGTCTGCTAGAAATATTCTTCGGTTGCAGACTCCATGATATCTGCTCCAGCTTCATCAACATAGTCATCATCGCTATCATATGGATCCGAGTCGGTGTCGTCGATGATGATGTAGTCTTCCGGGCGAATCTCCTTGGGTTCTTCGTCTTCTTCTACTGGTGTAGTGCCTCCCATAAATATTCCAATCTTCTTGATCAGATCGTCATTCTTCCCCACTAATACTTTGATTTCCTCTTCATAATCTTCACGTGTAGCCTTGAGTTCTTCCTCCAGTTCCTTGATTCTTGTCCTTGCCTTCTTCAGGTCTATCATGTCGGCGCATATTTGGTTCTCCTGACGTCGAATGTGTTGGTTTAACTCCTGGATAAAAGCTGCAATTGATCTATCCTTTCTGGTGCTGATCATCTCCCAGTGCTCATCTCGGCGCCCACAAATCTGGTAGATAGTATCCTTGAGATCATTGCGGTAGACTTCTCCAATGTGTCCCATGGCGATGTGAGCTGCCATGCTCTTTCCTAGACTCCAAGTTGGTGCATCAAAAGAAAACTCTATGGGCTCAGTGACTGGCATGAACGTCCTTCCTGGAACTTGAACTTGAATCATCCAGCGCTCTTCTTCAGGTAAAGTGGCGTTGTAGGTTCCGGTGAAGCTTGGTACTCCTATGTTCAGATATCTAGTGACTTCCTTCAAGTGACGTCCAAAGGGTGTATCTTCATCCGGTTGCGTGAACTTGTTCCTTGCATCCGCCATCCTAAAGAGTAGAAAAGATGAGAGGTCAGAAGAGAAGAGAAGAGAGTGAGTAGTGATCTAGGTCTTTAGCTTAGTGGTCGTGTCCTACAGTCAGTGTGTGCTCTGATACCATCTTGTAGCGACCAGACCTCAAACGGTCCAATCTCTGTGCTCCGGTGTCATCCCTGGATCAGTAATGCTGACACCACACAGTACTTGAAGGATTTATAACAGAGTAGCAATCACACACTTAGTACATCGAGTGTCTCAATAGAGATCTTATTAAATTAAATGTGGCTTAAGGCCATCTAATAATGATAACAGCGGAAGGCTTGGAAGATAAGTGAGTCCATCAACTCCAACGGCATCACTGAGTATAGAACCACGACCTAAAACTCCTTAATCGTCGTCTGAAAAGTTTGCAACATTAACGTTGCAGCCCGAAAACGGGTCAGCACATGGAATATGCTGGCAATGTAACACATAGAGAATAATGGGAAGACATAGCTATTCTACATGCATATTTGGCTGGTGGAAAAGCTCTATGGTTACAGTTTTGCGTAAAGCCAATTTTTCCCTACTGCAAAGGAATAAATTTATTTAACTATTATGGTGGTTGTTAAACATTGAGAATGGTTGACAGCATCCTCAACCCAATTAAAATAATTATCATTAAATCCCAACAACATTAATTATAGTAACATGATGAGATTCACATGATAATCCAGGTACTAGATACTCAAGATGTCCATAACCGGGGACACGGCTAACCCTGATTAGTTTATACACTCTGCAGAGGTTTGCACACTTTTCCCCACAAGACTTGATCACCTCTGTTTGGTTTCTCGCACTACACGGTGTTTGGGAAACGGATGACCGAGACATAGTCTTTCAGAAGCGCTAGCACCTTACGACGGGTAGACCGTACAACCTACATCCCCTACATCTGCTAGTCTACCACTGTAAGACTTCGCACGACTTAGTCAACTATGCTAGAGCCCATAATAGCTTGTGGCTGCACATGGTAGTTTCTAGCATGAATAATCTCATGATCCCTTTGAGCCTAGGTGGCGGTCCAAAAGAAAACAGGCAATCCTGGAATACCCAGGTACCTCAATCCACCCAGATGTGTATTTAGGTTGCCACCTAAGATAAACCATTGATTTAAAAATCTCACATCTGTCATGGATATCACTCACCCAATCCACGTCTACTAGCATAGCATAGCAATAATAAGCAAACGTAGAAGTAACTCCCAAAGGTTTGGTAATAAACAGGTAATAGGTACTACCTCAACTACTTCCCAAACCCACAATTAATTAGATCCTAATCACGCAATGTGTAAGGATTGATCTAATGTAATAAAACTGGGTAGTAGAAGGTATGATCAAAGTGTTACTTGCCTTGCTGATGATCCGGGAAACCTAGCGATTCGAAGTAACAAGCGGCGCACTCCGGGTATTCTATTGCAAACAAACAAGCATACAATAAGTACTTCAACTAATGCACAGGTAAAACTCAAATAAGAGATCTACCCAGATGGTTCAACTTAAGAACTCCGGTTGGCAAAAGAATCAAATCGAACGAAGCAACGAAAAACAAACGGCAAAAGAAACAGGCTTCGTTTACTATTCTGGATCTAAGGCAATTTTTACAGAAGCAAAAACTTGTTTAAGTTGCTTAAACGGAAAGACGGTTTCGAGATGAAACTCCAGGCGCTTGAATCGCCTGATTCCGATAAACGAGCGGGAAGTTATACTAAAACGAAAATCGGATCAGAAATCGCGATCAGAAAATCTCGGATTTAATCTGAGAAAAAAAAACGACGAACAGTTTAATGAACGAACGTTCGTTAACTGGATCTAAACGACGAACACGTTCATTAAAACGAACGAACGAGCGAACGCTCGCTAAATAACTAAACCGTAAAAAAACCGTTCTAATAAAAAAACTGATCTAAAAAAACCGACGAAAACCGACCGTTTTTTCGGGAAAACCGGCGGCGGGGTCGAGGTAAACCTCGGGCGGCGGGACGGCGGCGGCGGCGGCTGGGTCCGGCGGGGCGGCGGCGTCAGGCGGGGCGGCGGCGGCGGGGTCGGCGAGGCGGCGGCGGCGGGCGGCGGCGGTGTCGGGCGCTGGCGGCTAGGGTTTCGGCCCGGGTGGGCCGGCGGTTTATAAAGGCTAAGTCCGGGGAGTCCGGGCCTAGCACAGCCCGTAGGTCGGTTCGGACGTTTTTTTAATAATTCCGCGCAGAAAAACTAACGAAAGAAATAGTAAACAGACTCCAAAAATCCCGAAATAAATTTTCCCCGGCTTCGAAAATCAAGCCGCACAGGATGAACATTTATTTGGGGCCCAAATGCAATTTTGAAAAACGTGCATTTTTCCTAAATTCAAATAAAATAGCAAATAAAACCAAATAAAATCTTATTTGATTTTTTTATTAAATCCTCAATATTTCTTTATTTTGGGAAAGTCATTTTATTCCCTCTCTCATATTTTTGTAATAGAAATAATTGAAGATAAAATAAATAAAATCAAATGATCCTATTTTCTAAATTTGAGACAACTCAAATATGAAAATAACGAAATCCCCAACTCTCTCCGAGGTCCTTGAGTTGCAAAAAATTTCTAGGATCAACCAAAATGCAATAAATATGATATGCAACGATGATCTAGTGTATAACATTCCAAATTGAAAATTTGGGATGTCACACAAGGTCCGGCCAGCCCAACAGTGCGGAGCGAACTTTGCTCGTGGCCTTCCCCTCGATCATGTGCTCGTCTTCGTCCGCCCATAGTTGCTGCGTGACCTACGTCGCCTTCTCCCCCTCTCACTGAGGCCGCTCGTCGCCGGGCGCCATGGACAGGTGTCCACCGGTGGAGCCCAAACCCCCCTCGCCGCTCGTCTATAAACGGATCCACCCCCAGCCTCCTCGAGCACCATCCAGCACTCCCACACATCCCACAATCGCGTAGGAAGTCGTAGCCCGGCCGGGCAGGCCTCGGGCCGCCGTACCCGAGCTCGAGCTCGCCGGCGATCCCCTCTGGTTGCCGCAGTAGCTCTAGCCCCTCCCAGGCCAGGGCAACCCCTCCAGGGCTTCCGCCTCTCTCCAGTGAGGCTGTCTCGCCCGCTTGGAGCTCCTGGAGTGGCCTCCATTCGCCGTCTTCCTCAACTCCGGCAACCACCGTGTTCTGCCTCCGCTTGCGAGCTTGATTCTGACGCCGTCCGACCACCCCTAGCCACGCTATGGGTATGGGCAGGTGTGCCACCGTCCCCTCTCTATATCCCTCCCTCTCATTTTGGCCCAGAAGCCCTCATCGCCGGCGAGAGCTCCGGCGAAGCCGGGGCCTTCTCTGTTTCCTTCTCCCCCTTCCCCCACCTGACTAGCGGGGCCTGCTAGTCTGCCACTCTGTACACGCGCGAAGCGGTACGAGTGGTGGCGCCCTAAGGTTTTACGCCTTCGACTTCACCCCCCCCCCCTCAGCTGTTTATTTAAATTCAAAATCACTTAAATTCCAAAGAGCTTCAAACAGTTATAACTTTTCAACCATAAGTCCAAATGAGTTGATTCTTTTTGCATTGTGTTCTTTGAGAAGAAATCTAGCAGCTCACCAAAGATGAGATTTTTCTGGGCTATTTAGAATTTCTGGTGATTTTCAGAAGTGCTCTTGATATTTGCTCTTTGTGTTTAAATTTATTTTCAGAGGGTGAGGCTTGTCTTGAGGATCACCAGAAGGCTTGTGAACATCATCTGCACTAAGGCAAGCCACATGTAGCGACCAGACCTCAAACGGTCCAATCTCTGTGCTCCGGTGCCATCCCTGGATCAGTAATGCTGACACCACACAGTACTTGAAGGATTTATAACAGAGTAGCAATCACACACTTATTACATCGAGTGTCTCAAAAGAGAACTTATTACAATAAATATGGCTTAAGGCCATCTAATAACGATAACAGCGGAAGGCTTGGAAGATAAGTGAGTCCATCAACTCCAACGGCATCACTGAGTATAGAACCACGACCTAAAACTCCTTAATCATTGTCTGAAAAGTCTGCAACATAAACGTTGCAGCCCGAAACGGGTCAGCACATGGAATATGCTGGCAATGTAACACATAGAGAGTAATGGAATGAAACAGCTATTCTATATGCATATTTGGCTGGTGGAAAGCTCTATGGTTACAGTTTTGCATAAAGCCAATTTTTCCCTACTGCAAAGGAATAAATTTATTTAACTATCATGGTGGTTGTTAAACATTGAGAATGGTTGACAACATTCTCAATCCCCATTAAGCATCATCATTAAACAAACCCGTCAAAATTAATTTAGAGTAACATGTTGAGATTCACATGATAATCCAGGTACTAGATACTCAAGATGTCCATAACCGGGGACACGACTAACCATGATTAGTTTATACACTCTGCAGAGGTTTGCGCACTTTTCCCCACAAGACTCGATCGCCTCCGTTTGGTTTCTTGCACTACAAGGTGTTTGAGAAGACGGATGACCGAGACATAGTCTTTCAGAAGCGCTAGCACCTTACGATGGGTAGACCGTACCACCTACATCCCCTACATCTGCTAGTCTACCACTGTAAGAGTTCGCACGACTTAGTCAACTATGCTAGAGCCCATAATAGCTTGTGGCTGCACACGGAAGTTTCTAGCATGAAAAATCTCATGATCCCTTTGAGCCTGGGTGGCGGTCCATAAAGAAAACAGGCAATCCTGAAATACCCAGGTACCTCAATCCACCCAGATGTGTGTTTAAGTTGCCACCTTAAATAATCCATTAATTAACAATCTCACATCTGTCATGGATACACTCACCCAATCCATGTCTACTAGCATAGCATGGCATAATAAGCAAACGTAGAAGTGACTCCCAAAGGTTTGACAGTAAACAGGTAATAGGTACTACCTCAACTACTTCCCAAACCCACAATTTAATTAGATCCTAATCATGCAATGTGTAAGGATTGATCTAATGCAATAAAACTGGGTATTACGAGGTATGATCAAAGTGTTACTTGCCTTGCTGATGATCCGGGAAACCTAGCGATTCGAAGTAGCAAGCGGCGCACTCCGGGTACTCTATCGCAAACAAACAAGCATACAATAAGTACTCAACTAATGCACAGGTAAAACTCAAATAAGAGATCTAACCAGAAGGTTCAACTTAAGAACTCCGGTTGGCAAAAAGAATCAAATCGAACGAAGGAACGAAAGACAAAATGACAAAAGAAACAAGCTTCGTTTACTATTATGGATCTAGGGCAATTGTTTGAGTTGGTTAAATGGGAAGAGGGTTTCGAGACGAAACTCCAGGCGCTTGAATCGCCTGATTCTGATAAACGAGCGAAAAGTCAAACTAAAACGAAATTCGGATCAGAAATCACAATCAGAAAAATCGTGGATTTAATCCGAGAAAAAAAGATGAACGTTCGTTAAAACGAACGAATGGATGAACCCTCACTAATTAAATAAACCGGAAAACCAATCTATTTAAAAAAACCGAAACTAAAAAACGAACAAAACCGTCGGCAAACCGAACGGTTTTTCTAAAAAAACGGCGACGGATCGAGGTAAACCTCAGGCGGCGGGTCCGGCTGCGGCAGCGGCGGCGCGGGGCGGTGGCGGCTTGGGGCAGCTAGGGTTTGGGGTGGTGCTCCAGCTGGGCCTCCCCGGCTTAAAAAAGCCGGACGGGCCTCGTGTCCGGGTCGGACACGGCCCGTAGGTCGGTTGCGTTTTTTTAAAATAGTTACGCTCAGAAAAAAACAAAAGGACTACTAAACGGACTCCAAAAATCCCGAAATAAATTTTCCCCGGCTTCAAAAATCAAGCTGCACAGGATGAACATTTATTTGGGGCCTAAATGCAATTTTGAAAAACGCGCATTTTTCCCAAATTCAAATAAAATAGCAAACAAAACCAAATAAAATCTTGTTTGATTTTTTATTAAATCGTCAATATTTCTTTATTTTGGGAAAGTCATTTTATTCCCTCTCTCATAATTTTATATTAGAAATAATTGAAGATAAAATAAATAAAATCAAATGATCCTATTTTCAAAATTTGAGACAACTCAAATATGAAAATAACGAAATCCCCAACTCTCTCCGAGGGTCCTTGAGTTGCGAAAATTTCTAGGATCAACCAAAATGCAATAAATATGATATGCAATGATGATCTAGTGTATAACATTCCAAATTGAAAATTTGGGATGTTACAAACCTACCCCCCTTAAGATTAATCTTGCCCTCGAGATTCGGGTTGGCTAGAAAATAGGTGAGTGCGGTCTTTCGGCAATTCTTCCTCTCGTTCCCAGGTGGCTTCATCCTCCGTGTGGTGGCTCCACTGAACCTTGCAAAACATGATAACCTTGTTGCGGGTGACTCGACTAGCATATTCTACAATCTTAACTCATTTCTCCTCATAGGTCAAATCACTATCCAACTGAATTGCTTCCAGTGGTACCGTATCTCTCAGCAGTATGTCAGCCATCTCTGCATGGCACTTCTTCAACTGGGATACATGAAACACGTCGTGAACTCCTGACAGTCCTTCGGGTAATTCCAACTTGTAGGCTACTTCTCCCATACGCTCCAAAACTTTGTATGGGCCTACAAAACGTGGCGCTAGTTTTCCCTTAACTCCAAAGCGCTTAACTCCTCGAAGTGGAGATACTCGAAGATAAACTCGGTCTCCCACTTCGTAAACTGTCTCCTTGCGTTTAGAATCTGCATAACTCTTCTGCCTGGACTGAGCTACCTTCAGCCTGTCACGAATTAATTTCACTTTCTATTCAGATTCCTTTATCAGATCCGGTCCAAACAACTGGCGGTCTCCAACTTCATCCCAGGACAATGGGGTCCTACACCTCCTTCCGTACAAGGCTTCGAAAGGGGCCATCTTCAAACTGGATTGATAGCTGTTGTTGTAAGAGAACTCTGCATATGGTAAATCCTCATCCCAACTAGATCCGTAATCTAGCGCGCAAGCTCTTAGCATATCCTCCAAAATCTGATTGACTCTCTCAGTCTGTCCATCTGTCTGTGGATGAAAAGCTATGCTAAACTCCAGTCTAGTTCCCAAAGTCTCATGCAACTGATTCCAGAACTTTGAGGTAAACTGGGTTCCTCTGTCTGATACAATGCTCCTTGGAACTCCATGCAGACATACGATTCTGGTCATGTATATCTTTGCCAACTTTGCACTGGTATAGGTAGTCTTTACTAGAATGAAATGAGCTATCTTTGTCAAGCGATCGACTACAACCCATATCGAGTCATAGCCTGAACGTGTTCTGGGTAATCCTGTAATAAAATCCATGCCTAGCTTATCCCACTTCCATTCGGTATCGGCAATGGTTGTAGCAATCCTGCTGGCTTCTGATGCTCTACCTTCACTCTCTGACATACATCACAAACTGGTACATACTCCGCAATATCCTTCTTCATTCCCGTCCACCAGAAAATATCCTTCAAATCCAAATACATCGTGGTATTTCCTGGGTGAATCGAGTATGGTGAATCATGGGCCTCTTGTAAAAATTAACTTCCTGATCTCCGGATCATTTGGTACATAGACACGGTCTTCAAACCATAAGGTGTCGTGCTCATCCTCACGAAATCCCTTAGCTTTTCCTTTGTTCATTTTCTCCTTAATAGAGGCAATCTCCTGGTGAGTCCTTTGAGCTTCTCTAATCTTATCCATCAACGTAGACTGAATCTCCAATGCTGCTACATAGCCTCTTGGAACTATTTCCAAACATAGCTCTCGAAGATTTTCGGCTAACTCCCTTGGTAAATCTCCCGTCATTAGGGTGTTGACGTGGCTCTTACGGCTCAACGCGTCAGATACTATGTTAGCCTTTCCAGGGTGATAATGCAATTTCATATCATAATCCTTGATGAGCTCCAACCATCTCCTTTGTCTGAGATTCAACTCCTTCTGTGTGAATATATACTTCAACTCTTATGATCTGTGTACACCTCGCAATGGTTTCCAATCAGAAAATGTCTCCAAGTCTTCAATGCATGCACTACAGCTGCTAACTCAAAATCATGCGTAGCATAATTCAACTCATGAGGCTTAAGCAGTTGTGAGGCATATGAAACAACTCTCCCTTCCTGCATAAGCACTGCTCCAAGTCCTCGACGTGAAGCGTCACAATACACCTCATAATCCTTGGTCTGATCCGGTAAAATCAACACTGGTGAGGTAACCAAATGTTTCTTCAACTCCTGAAAACTAGCCTCACATTCCTCAGTCCATATGAACTTGGTATCCTTCTTCAACAACTCCGTCATAGGCTTCGCAATCTTTGAGAAATTCTCAATAAACCTCCGGTAGTATCCTGCGAGTCCAAGAAAACTCCGGATCTCTCCCACGGTGGTTGGTGCTTCCCACTTGGTCACGGTATCAACTTTAGTGGGATCAACTGCTATACCTTCTCCGGATATAACGTGTCCAAGAAATCCAACTTCTTTCAACCAAAACTCACATTTGCTAAACTTGGCATATAACTGATGTTCTCTAAGCTTTCCAAGAACCAAACGCAAATGTTCTTTATGCTCCTCTTCATTCTTCGAGTAAACCAGGATATCATCAATGAACACTACGACGAACTTATCCAAGAACTCCATAAACACTTTGTTCATAATGTTCATAAAGTATGCAGGTGCGTTAGTCAGACCAAATGACATTACGGTATACTCGTACAGCCCATACCTGGTGGTAAAAACCGTCTTGGGTATATCCTGTTCCCGAATCTTCAACTGGTGGTATCCTGATCGCAGATCGATCTTGGAAAATACCTTAGCTCCTTGCAATCGATCAAACAGATCATTGATCATCGATAGTGGGTACTTGTTCTTGATGGTTACTTCATTCAATCCTCGATAATCGACAACTATCCTTAACGATCCATCCTTCTGTTCTAATAGAAGTACAGGCGATCCCCAAGGTGAAGAACTTGGGCGAATATAACCTTTATCCAGTAACTCCTTAATTTGCTTCTTAATTTCCACCAAATCCTTTGCAGGCATCCTATATGGTCTCTTTGATATTGGCCCTGTGCCTGGCAAAAGCTCAATCAAAAACTCAATATCTCTATCTGGTGGCATGCCTGGCAACTCTTCTGGAAATACTTCGGGGAAATCCTTCACTATTGGTACTTCCTCCTACACAACTCCGGTTAAACAATTTACTTGAGTCCTCTTTGGCACATGTCGGGATACATACTTGATCCTTGTCCCTTCTGGGGTGGTAAGCAAAATTGACTTACTGGCACATTCAATATTCCCTTCATACTTTGACAACCAATCCATGCCTAATATCACATCCAATCCTTGGGATTCCAACACTATTAGGTCTGATGGGAATACGTAGTTACCAATCCTTAATGGTAACCGATCACACCATAGACTAGCCATATATTCTGCTCCAGGCGAGGTTACTAACATGGGTGACCTAAGGGCTTGGGTTGGTAGTTTATACTTATCCACAAATCCCCTTGATCTGCATGAATGTGATGCACTAGTATCAAAAAGAACGAGTGCAGTAAATGGCTTAACCAAAAACTTACCGATTACCGCATCAGGCTGCTCTTCAACCTCCTCCACATTAACGTGGTTCACCTGTCCCCTGTTTAAAGGGTTCGGCTTGTTCCTAGAGCTTCCATTGCCATTCCCATTCTAGGATTCAGGACATTCATTGGCATAATGTTCAGTCTTCTGGCACTTAAAGCAAGTGACTTGGCTCAAGTCTTTCTTGGCTGGGGTTGATGGGTTGGTGCGGTTCTGGCCGTTGCTTCCTCCATTCCCATTACCATTCCTGGGGCCATTGTGATTGTGCGAGCTACCTCCTCCATGGGTATGCTGAAAATGTCCTCCCGGCCTAGGGGTAAATCGTGGCTTCTGCTGAGCTCCTAAATTGTGCTTTCCTTGAGAATACTTCCTCTTGCGATTCTCAATTTGCTGCTGCTTCCCATCAATCATGAGAGCACGATCTACCAACTCCTGGTAGCTGTTGAAGGTTGCTACCGTCAACTGCATGCTCAACTCATCCTTAAGTCCTTCCAGAAACTTCTCCTGCTTTGCGGCATCCGTAGCAACGTCATCTGGGGCATAACGTGCTAATTTACTAAAGTCTTACACATATTGGCCAACTGTCCGTCCTCCTTGGCGCAAGTTGCGAAACTCTCGCTTCTTCATGGCCATAGCTCCTGCTGAAACATGGGCAGTTCGAAAAGCCTGCTGAAACTGGTCCCATGTGATAGTATCGACAAGGAAAGTGGCTGTGAAATTCTCCCACCATGAGGCTGCGGGTCCTTCAAGCTGATGTGCGGCAAACTTCACCTTCTCCGCATTTGTGCATCCTGATGTGGTCAACTCTCTAGCTGTCTTGCGGAGCCAATCATCTGCTACTATCGGCTCGGTGCTACTGGAAAACACCGGCGGATTCAGCCTAAGAAAACGGGCTAAGTGATCAACAGGTGGTGGTGGTGGGTTGTTGTTGTTGTTCCCTTGATTCTAATTCTGAACTAGCAACTGCATCAATGTGTTCTGCTGCTGGATCAACTGAGTGAGCTCCGGTGGAAAGGTAAATCCAGGGTCACATCTCGGAGGCATCTGAGGGTTTAGAAAAGATGAGATTTAAGAATAGAGGGGGTCTAAAGAGAAAACACTACCCATATGTGTAACATCCCAAAATTCTAAATTTTGGAATGTTATAATAAATAGATAGACTTGATGGATTGTTTGATTGATTGACTGAAAGTGAGTGAAATTCGAAACTTTTTGAAAGTTAAATGAGAGGGAATAAAAGAACTTTCCCAAACTTTCATATTTGCTTTCTGATCTCCATGAATTCAAATTCTTTTCAAATACAAAACCCTTGAGCAAAGATGATATGACTTCTTCCATTTAAATTAAATGAAAGGGTATTTGAAAACAATTGAATTTCATTTGGAAATATTTCCAATTCTGAAACTTTATGCAACTCAATGATTTTCATGAGAGAAGATAAAATGACTTCTTCAAATTATATGAAATATGAATTAGGAGTTTCAAAGAGTTAAATTCAAAGTTTTTTTGGAATTTATTTTTTTCAATTTGGGTTATTTGAGTTATATTCAAATTATTTTTCTCCAAAAATAAAATACATGGAAAATAGGGTAACATGATTCCCTACATTAGAAAATTGGAGAAAAATTTATTTGAAATCATTTTGGTATTTTTAAAATGATTGTTGTTGGATTTTAATAGACCAGTAGCACTGTTTCAATTATTAGAATTTATGTGTATTTCATTTAATGCAAGAAAAATGTTCATGTCGTAGAAAATCTTTTTCTAAAATTTTTGATATATTATATGCCTATTTACTATTTGTATTTCTTTTGTTTTATTTCTTTTTGTTTGTCTTTGAAAAAAAAAGGGGTTAAAAAAACTGTTCAGCCTCACCGACTGGGCCGGCCCAGCATCTCGCCAGGCCGCGGCCCAGCTTCCAACTGCCCCGTCTTCGAGCTCGGGACGAAGTCCCGAGCGTGGCCGACTCCGCCGCCGCCGTCGAGTCCCGGCCGGGCACGCCTCCCCTTGCCCCTCCTCCAAGCTTCTCGCCGCCCCTTCCCCCCCTATAAATCCGGAGGCCCGGGACCCCGACCCCCTTTTCTCTCCTCTTCCTTAGCCGCCGCACTCCGCCGCCGGAGTTGCGAGCTCCGCTAGAGATCCGTCGCCTCGTCCCGCGCTCCACCGCCACCCTCGACCGCCGCCGACGCCACCACTACAACCGCCGCTCCACGCCGCCCCTCCCCGTGCTCTTCGCTGCCTCCCGCGACGCTCAGAGCCGCCACTCCGGCCGAGATCGAATCCGCTGCCGTCGTCCTCCCCGACTCCGGTGATCGCCGCGGTAACCGCCGCCTCCCGTCCATTGGATCTGGATCCAACAATACAAATCTTTCTGTTTTTTTTCGTTTTTTTAGAGAACGTTCGCTGGATAGAGTTAGAAAGTGAGCGTTCGCTCAGTAGGTTTTTTTTCTTTTTCTGCTTATTTTACGTCAAGGACCTATCCGTGAATATAATTATTTACAGATTGGCCCCTAGTTTTCAAACAAGCACAACTTCTTACCCATTTATCCAAATCCAACGAAACCAACGCCCACGTCTTCGTTATGAACCCCTCTATCCATTAATCCAACTCAAACATGTTTTTGAAAAGTTTAAAATTTGAATTAGATCAGATTTGAATTCAAACTTTGTTTGATCATAACTTGAGTTTCGTAGCTTCGTTTGTGTTGATTCTTTTTGCAAATCGAAGCTCTTGACCTAAACATTCTAATAAGGCCAAATTCACGTAATTTTGGTACTGTTAGAAATTGTTTTATGTTGCAAGAGTTATTTGCTTGGTTTTGATGTTTCCGAATCGTCTTCTTCATTCTTTCTGATCTTTTGAGTGATTGCTTATATGTGGTTACTATTGCTTGCTTATGATAGATTGACCGGAGTGTGACGAGTAGAACTATAAAGAGTTATGAGTGCGAATCATCTTCATCAACATTGCAGGAAAGTTCACACTTTGATCATATCCCTTTCATACCTAGTCTTTATTGCATTAGATCAATCCTCAAACATTGCATGATTAGGATCTAATTAAATTGTGGGATGGGAAGTAGTTGAGGTAGTACCTATTACCTGTTTATTATCAAACCCTTGGGAGTTACTATTACGTTATGCTTATATTGCCATGCTATGCTCGTAGACGTGGTTTGGGTATGAGTGAAATCCATGACAGATGTGAGATTGTTATTTAATGGTTCAACTTAAGGTGGCAACTTGAATACACATCTGGGTGGATTGCTAGGAGCACCCTGGGGATATACCAGTGGACTTGCCCGGACACCTGGGGATATACCTGTGTTGTCCTAGGAGATCCCGGGGATATACCGTGTGATCATCCTACGGTCCGCCACCCAGGCTCAAAGGGATCATGAGATTATTCATACTAGAAACTTCCGTGTGCAGCCACAAGCCATTATGGGCTCTGGCATAGTTGATTAAGTCGTGCGAACTCTTACAGGGTAGACTAGCAGATGTAGGGGAAAGTAGGTGTACCGGTCTATCCAACGTAAGGTGCTAGCACTTCTGAAAGGCTATGTCTCGGTCATCCGTTTCTCAATAACCATGTAGTGCGAGAAAACCAACGGAGGAGATCGAGTCTTGTGGGGAAAAGTGCGCAAACCTCTGCAGAGTGTACAAACTAATCATGATTAGATGTGTCCCCGGTTATGGACATCTTGAGTATCTAGTTCTTGGATTATCCTGTGATCTCATCACGTTACTTTAAATGAATATTGTTGGGTTTAATGATGTTACTTAATTGGGATTGAGAATGCTGTCAACCATTCTCAATGTTCAACAACCACCATGATAGTTAAATAAAATTTATTCCTTTGCAGTAGGGAAAAATTGTCTTTACGCAAAAACCTTATAACCATAGAGCTTTTCCACCAGCCATATATGCATATAGTGATAGCCATTGTTCATCATTTTCTCTATGGTGTGAATTTTCCAGTACATTCAATGCACTGACCCGTTTCGGGCTGCAACGTCTCATGTTGTAGGTTTCTTACGACGAGTAAGTGATACGTTAGGGTTACGATTTCTACACTCAACTTTGCCGTTGGTGTTGATGGGAATCCACAACCTTGTTACTTCCGCTATTTTGGATTTGAGGTAATAGTATTTACGTTACTTTTACATGTGATTTACCTCTGTTATAAATCCTCGAGTACTGTGTGTGTCAGCATACCGATCCAGGGATGACACTTAAGCACAGAGACTTGATCCATTCGGGTCAGGTCGCTACAAGATGGTATCAGAGCACATGTTGACTGTAGGACGTAACCCTAGAAGCTGGCAAGCCCATAGGAAAGATTTTCCCTACAACTTTCCTTTTCAAAAAGACCCTTTTACCTCTCTTCTCTTCTGAGTTTATTCAAATATTCCCTTTTAGTGAGACCATACCCCTTTCCCCTTTTGACCACTCGAAGATTCGACTGATGAGACCACTCCAAGAAGTACAAGATATCGGACAGCTAAGACCACTTCGGAATGAAGAGTATTTCCGTGCCTCTGAATAATGGAAACTACAATGGTTGGAGACCGAAGACAAGTAGAATTTGAAGGCTCTGAAGAATTCCCAGATTTGTATGACCCAGGAAGGCTACCCTTATGGAACTTGGCAGACTATGGAAGTTGTCAATACCTGAGATCAAGGTGTATCAGAGAAAGACTGAAACAAGGAGTATGAGAACTCCAAGTTTTGTCAAAGAAGACCCTAAGGCAGGAGATATCAACTATGGAATGATAGCTCATGGGAATGACAAGAGCAGAAACATGGTTATCCGTGATGTCATCGCCCGCTGATGCTATTGTCACCAGGCTGAGTTAAGGATGCATTTCTTCAGAATGGATTTGATGGAACAAGGCTGATGGAGCACCTATTAGTAAGATGAAGTTTTAACCTTAGCCGGTGTATCACCAGGATCTGGAGTGTTACATTAAGAAGTTAAGATGGACCAACAAGAAGCCGTATTTGAAAGGAAGCATTTCGTGAAGAACTCAGGACCCAAAAGTTGAAAGTAGCCAAGCTAGAGAAGTAAAACCTCGAGATACCGGAGAATTGTCAGGAACTGAAGGACAGTAGGACCATGGTTCATGCGAAGGATGTTGAAACCAGAAGTTTGGAACGCAACTCCAGGAATATTAAAGGACGTCATGAGAGACTTCGCGACAATAGAGTTGATTTGGCAAAAGAACTTAAGAAGGACATGTACGATGGGAAAAAGCCATCGGAGACATGAACAAGACTTGAAGAGTTTGGCGATGTTGACCTTTAGAAGACCAAACCCCTGTTATATACCTACGTTAGATGTGACAATTGTGAGCTGTCATTTGTTTGATGTTTTCTCGACAGCCACAATAAAAATCTGTCTTTTCAAAAACTCTTGTTTGTATTGTGTGTAATCCCTCTTGATCTCTCTTATCTCACCCCAAAACCCATGGACCCAATAGATGATGAATGGAGATGAGCTTGTATTTTCAGGACCAATGAGTCAATTGGAGACAGACCGATGGATTCAGAACATGGAGGATCATATGGAGAACAACCCTATAGTCGGAAAGGATATGGCCCAGCGTGCTCTTCAATGCTTTGAAAGAGGTGCTGCTACTTGGTGGAGGATGTACCAAACCATCAATGGATGGCAAGGAGTAACCACTTGGAAAGAATTTAAGTTGACTTTGCTAAAGTCTCAATTTGTGTCCTAGAAATTGAAGCCTTATGGAAAGGATATGAAAAAAACTTGTGCATGCAAGCTTTGTGGAGAAATAGGAGACAACCATAAAGAACACAAGGATGAATGCCCTAATTGTGAAGGAAGTCACCCAGCTGAAGAATGCCCAACTAGGCAGATCACTTGTTTCTTGTGTGAAGGGACTACCCACTACCCTGCTCAGTGTCACATTTACCCCATGGTACAAAGAACCATCCAGCAGAAGAAAGAAGCAACGAGAGGAGCCCTTATGGAAAGTTTAGAAGAACCTGTGATGAAGGAAGATGTGGAGGACACACCCAAAGAAGAGCCAATTAAACCCTGCACCAAGTCATGCTATTCATGTGGAGAAGAAGGACACATCTCCCAGAATTGTTTGAATGGGGATTTAGTAGAATTCCCAGTAGAGGAAGTAGAGTATGACCCACTGGAAATAGAAGCTCTGATGGGAATGGAAAAGTCCAAAAAGAAAGTAGATTGGATTCCAGGAAGGATCAGAGTCATGTCACCTGTTATAAGTGCAAGGAGTCAGGGCACTACCTCAGCAATTGCCCAAAAAGGAAGCCAAGGACCCAAGTAGGCTACGTAATCACAAGGAAACCTCGAAACCTATCAGAAGTAATATGTTTCCGTTGTAATGAAGCAGGGCACTTTGCCAGAGATTGTCCGACGGAGAAGGAGACTTGTGATAAATAGTTGAGTTTGTAACAGAAGTAATATAGTAGTAGTAGTGGTGGGAACATTTTCCTTTAAATTGAGGTGTTGAGTTGAGACATGTAATGGAAAAGCGAGAGATGGTAATCACTTGAGAATGAATAAAGTTAGCATCGTTGGTACTGATATGGATTTTATGAGTTGTTACTCTATGAAGAAGGATTTTGACCATGTTTTGAGGATAAGAGAAATATGCTCTATGGAAGATTTGTGCATTTTAGGGTGGTAGTTCCCTATAAGAACCCTTGACTCTTGGAAAAGATAAGGATACTCCACTGAGTGGATTTCGGACAAAATGAATATGAGTTTTGTCTCGATATGTGTGATACCCCAAGAGTGTGTGGGATGAAGTTGGAGACGTCAGTTGTTTGGACCAAATGTGATCAAGGAGTCAGAAGAGAATGCTAAGTTAATTCAAGATAGACTGAAGGTAGCTCAGTCTAGACAGAAGAGTTATGCAGACTTAAAAACGCAAGGAGGTAGTCTATGAAATTGGAGATAGAGCATGTCTTCATGTGTTCCCCCTGTGAGGAGTTAAATGATTTGGAGTAAAGGGAAAGTTATCCCCGAGATTTGTAGGACCGTACCGAGTTTTGGAGCGTATGGGAGAAGTGGCCAACAAGTTGGAGTCGCCCAAAGGACTGTCAGGAGTTCATGAAGTGTTTCATGTTTCTCAGTTGAAGAGTGCCATGCAGAGATGGCTAATATTTCCCTGTAAGGATGCTTGACCCTGGAAAGGATAACGATGTTCCACGAAGTGGAATATGGACTCGATAAGTATAAGTTTTTACCCCGATATGAGGGATATCCTACGAGGATGAAGAGATGAATTACTATTGGATATAAAGGAGGTATGATGTCAGAAATATGCATCAATGGAAACTCCATGAAGAGTCTGAGTAATCATGTCCTAGTTTGGTGCCAATAGAAGGAAGGAAGACAGTACAATTGGATGGATTTAAGAATACTAGGAAGTTGGATGTTGGAATAATGATCAGTTGCCCCGATGATGAGTTCAAGGCCTACAAGTGATGAGATGGGCAATAACCCACAGGCCCCAAGACCTGCCAAGAAGCAAGCACATTCTTGCTGAATGAAAAACCCTGGAGGAAGATACGATGTTTTATCGGCAGACAATTTTATAGGAGTAACGCAAAACCTGAGAGTTATGAAGGAACGATAGATGTTTGTTTGGCTTGCAGAATCCATGGAATCATCCGAACTTAGTTTGTCGACAAGAGAAATTCTGCAATGCTTTTAAGGATGACCGAGTGTTAGAATGCGAGATTCGCTAAACTGTATACAAGGTAATGATTTGGGTGCGGGATGGATTGATCACCATACCGACTTACTCTTATTATTTGCCTTGCTATATGGGATGGTAAATTTGAGTGACTTACCTATAGTGGAGAGACGACGATCAAAACCTTGTTTAAGCCTTAGAATGGTACAGGTATTTTTCCCTTGTACAAGGCAGCTTTGCCAACCATAGGTTATACGGTGAGGATCACCCAGACCCATTTCCTGCAGGAGAAACCATAAATGGTTGACCACCATGAGATATCGATAGTTGTTTAGAATTGGCGCCAGACCGGTCAGCTAAGAAGACCCAATCTCGAAATAACCTTACCAAGAGGAAAGGGCAGAAGAATTGAGGAAAAGGTTATGCCACTACTGGAAGAGCCTAGAGAAGGAATTTGCCGAGAATCTGAGAAGACCGGCCTCGTCAAGAATAAGGATGGAGTATATGAGTATTGATGGGACCGTAACCATGTTTCTAAGGGTGGTAGCACCCCAGACCCCGGTGATGATTGATGGAATTTGAGGAGACCCCCAAACCCTAACCTTTTCTTGCTAGCCTCTCCGAATCTCGAAGACGAGATTCATTTTAAGGGTGGTAGGTTTGTAACATCCCAAAATTCTAAATTTTGGAATGTTATAATAAATAGATAGACTTGATGGATTGTTTGATTGATTGACTGAAAGTGAGTGAAATTCGAAACTTTTTGAAAGTTAAATGAGAGGGAATAAAAGGACTTTCCCAAACTTTCATATTTGCTTTCTGATCTCCATGAATTCAAATTCTTTTCAAATACAAAACCCTTGAGCGAAGATGATATGACTTCTTCCATTTAAATTAAATGAAAGGGTATTTGAAAACAATTGAATTTCATTTGGAAATATTTCCAATTCTGAAACTTTATGCAACTCAATGATTTTCATGAGAGAAGATAAAATGACTTCTTCAAATTATATGAAATATGAGTTGGGAGTTTCAAAGAGTTAAATTCAAAGTTTTTTTTGAATTTATTTTTTTCAATTTGGGTTATTTGAGTTATATTCAAATTATTTTTCTCCAAAAATAAAATACATGGAAAATAGGGTAACATGATTCCCTACATTAGAAAATTGGAGAAAAATTTATTTGAAATCATTTTGGTATTTTTAAAATGATTGTTGTTGGATTTTAATAGACCAGTAGCACTGTTTGAATTATTAGAATTTATGTGTATTTTATTTAATGCAAGAAAAATATTCATTTCATAGAAAATCTTTTTCTGAAAATTTTGATATATTATATGCCTATTTACTATTTGTATTTCTTTTGTTTTATTTCTTTTTGTTTGTCTTTGAAAAAAAAGGGGTTAAAAAAACTGTTCAGCCTCACCGACTGGGCCGGCCCAGCATCTCGCCAGGCTGCGGCCCAGCTTCCAACCGCCCCGTCTTCGAGCTCGGGACGAAGTCCCGAGCGTGGCCGACTCCGCCGCCGCCGTCGAGTCCCGGCCGGGCACGCCTCCCCTTACCCCTCCTCCAAGCTTCTCGCCGCCCCTCCCCCCCTATAAATCCGGAGCCCCGGGACCCCGACCCCCTTTTCTCTCCTCTTCCTTAGCCGCCGCACTCCGCCGCCGGAGTTGCGAGCTCCGCCGGAGATCCGTCGCCTCGTCCCGCGCTCCACCGCCACCCTCGACTGCCGCGGACGCCACCACTACAACCGCCGCTCCACGCTGCCCCTCCCCGTGCTCTTCGCTGCCTCCCGCGACGCCCGGAGCCGCCGCTCCGGCCGAGACCGAAGCCGCCGCCATCGTCCTCCCCGACTCCGGTGATCGCCGCGGTAACCGCCGCCTCCCGTCCGTTGGATCTGGATCCAACGATCCAGATCTTTCTGTTTTTTTTGTTTCGTTTTTTAGAGAACGTTCGCTGGTTAGAGTTAGAAAGTGAGCGTTCGCTCAGTAGGTTTTTTTTTCTTTTTCTGCTTATTTTACGTCAAGGACCTATCCGTGAATATAATTATTTACAGATTGGCCCCTAGTTTTCAAACGAGCACAACTTCTTACCCGTTTATCCAAATCCAATGAAACCAACGCCCACGTCTTCGTTATGAACCCCTCTATCCATTAATCCAACTCAACCATGTTTTTGAAAAGTTTAAAATTTGAATTAGATCAGATTTGAATTCAAACTTCGTTTGATCATAACTTGAGTTTCGTAGCTCCGTTTGAGTTGATTCTTTTTGCAAATCGAAGCTCTTAACCTAAACATTCTAATAAGGCCAAATTCACATAATATTGGTACTGTTAGAAATTGTTTTATGTTGCAAGAGTTATTTGCTTGGTTTTGATGTTTCCAAATCGTCTTCTTCATTCTTTCTGATCTTTTGAGTGATTGCTTATATGTGGTTACTATTGCTTGCTTACGATAGATTGACCGGAGTGTGACGAGTAGAACTATCAAGAGTTATGAGTGCAAATCATCTTCATCAACATTGCAGGCAAGTTCACACTTTGATCATATCCCTTTCATACCCAGTCTTTATTGCATTAGATCAATCCTCAAACATTGCATGATTAGGATCTAATTAAATTGTGGGATGGGAAGTAGTTGAGGTAGTACCTATTACCTGTTTATTATCAAACCCTTGGGAGTTACTATTACGTTATGCTTATATTGCCATGCTATGCTCGTAGACGTGGTTTGGGTATGAGTGAAATCCATGACAAATGTGAGATTGTTATTTAATGGTTCAACTTAAGGTGGCAACTTGAATACACATCTGGGTGGATTGCTAGGGGCACCCTGGGGATATACCAGTGGACTTGCCCGGACACCTGGGGATATACCTGTGTTGTCCTAGGAGATCCCGGGAATATACCGTGTGATCATCCTACGGTCCGCCACCCAGGCTCAAAGGGATCATGAGATTATTCATACTAGAAACTTCCGTGTGCAGCCACAAGCCATTATGGGCTCTGGCATAGTTGATTAAGTCGTGCGAACTCTTACAGGGTAGACTAGCAGATGTAGGGGAAAGTAGGTGTACCGTTCTATCCAACGTAAGGTGCTAGCGCTTCTGAAAGGCTATGTCTCGGTCATCCGTTTCTCAAACACCATGTAGTGCGAGAAAACCAATGGAGGAGATCGAGTCTTGTGGGGAAAAGTGTGCAAACCTCTGAAGAGTGTACAAACTAATCATGACTAGCCGTGTCCCCGGTTATGGACATCTTGAGTATCTAGTTCTTGGATTATCCTGTGATCTCATCACGTTACTTTAAATGAATATTGTTGGGTTTAATGATGTTACTTAATTGGGATTGAGAATGCTGTCAACCATTCTCAATGTTCAACAACCACCATGATAGTTAAATAAAATTTATTCCTTTGCAGTAGGGAAAAATTGGCTTTACGCAAAAACCTTATAACCATAGAACTTTTCCACCAGCCATATATGCATATAGTGATAGCCATTGTTCATCATTTTCTCTATGGTGTGAATTTGCCAGTACATTCAATGTACTGACCCGTTTCGGGCTGCAACGTCTCATGTTGCAGGTTTCTTACGATGAGTAAGTGATACGTTAGGGTTACAATTTCTACACTCAACTTTGCCATTGGTGTTGATGGGAATCCATAACCTTGTTACTTCCGCTATTTTGGATTTGAGGTAATAGTATTTACGTTACTTATACATGTGATTTACCTCTGTTATAAATCCTCAAGTACTGTGTATGTCAGCATACCGATCCAGGGATGACACTTAAGCACAGAGACTTGATCCATTCGGGTCGGGTCGCTACAATATGCACATGAGGCAAAAGCAAACAATTCACTTCATTCATTAAGTTAGACAAGGGCATACAATCGATCTAACTATCGCAAAAGTGCTCGAACTATAATATTTACATGGTGGACTACTACTACTGATGAGGTGGTCTACTAGAAATATTCTTCATTGCAGACTCCATGATATCTGCTCCAGCTTCATCAACGTAGTCATCATCGCTATCATCTGGATCTGAGTTGGTGTCGTCGATGATGATGTAGTCTTTCGGGAGAATCTCCTTGGGTTCTTCGTCTTCTTCTACCAGTGTAGGGCCTCCCATTATTATTCCGATCTTCATTGTTAGGTCGGCATTCTTATCCACTAATACTACAATTTCTTCTTCATAATCTTCATGTGTAGCCTTGAGTTCTTCCTCCAGTTCCTTGATCCTTGTCTTTGCCTTCTTCAGGTCTATCATGTCGGCGCACATCTGGTTCTCCTGACGTCGAATGTGCTGGTTTAACTCCTGGATAAAAGCTGCGACTGATCTATCCTTTCTGGTGCTGATCATCTCCCAGTGCTCATCTCGGCGTCCACAAATCTGGTAGATAGTATCCTTGAGATCAGTGCGGTAGACTTCTCCAATACGTCCCATGGCGATGTGAGCTGCCATGCTCTTTCCTAGATTCCAGGTTGGTGCATCAAAAGAAAACTCTATGGGCTCAGTGACTGGCATGAACGTCCTTCCTGGAACTTGAACTTGAATCATCCAGCGCTCTTCTTCAGGTAAGGTGGCGTTGTAGGTTCCGGTGAAGCTTGGTACTCCTATGTTCAGGTATCTAGTGACTTCCTTCAAGTGACGTCCAAAGGGTGTGTCTTCATCCGGTTGAGTGAACTTATTCCTTGCATCCGCCATCCTAAAAGAGTAGAAAAGATGAGGAGTCACAAGAGAAGAGAGTGAGTAGTGATCTAGGTCTTTAGCTTAGTGGTCGTGTCCTACAGTCAGCGTGTGCTCTGATACCATCTTGTAGCGTCTAGACCTCAAACGGTCCAATCTCTGTGCTCCGGTGTCATCCCTGGATCAGTAATGCTGACACCACACAGTACTTGAAGGATTTATAACAGACTAGCAATCACACACTTATTACATCGAGTGTCTCAAAAGAGAACTTATTACAATAAATATGGCTTAAAGCCATCTAATAACGATAACAGCGGATGGCTTGGAAGATAAGTGAGTCCATCAACTCCAATGGCATCACTGAGTATAGAACCACAACCTAAAACTCCTTAATCGTCGTCTGAAAAGTCTGCAACATTAACGTTGCAGCCCAAAACGGGTCAGCACATGGAATATGCTGGCAATGTAACACATAGAGAGTAATGGAATGAAGCAGCTATTCTATATGCATGTTTGGCTGGTGGAAAGCTCTATGGTTACAGTTTTGCATAAAGCCAATTTTTCCCTACTGCAAAGGAATAAATTTATTTAACTATCATGGTGGTTGTTAAACATTGAGAATGGTTGACAGCATTCTCAATCCCAATTAAGCATCATCATTAAACAAACCCGTCAAAAATAATTTAGAGTAACATGTTGAGATTCACATGATAATCCAGGTACTAGATACTCAAGATGTCCATAACCGGGGACACGGCTAACCATGATTAGTTTATACACTCAGCCGAGGTTTGCGCACTTTTCCCCACAAGTCTCGATCGCCTCCATTTTGTTTCTCGCACTACAAGGTGTTTGAGAAGACGGATGACCGAGACAGTCTTTCAGAAGCGCTAGCACCTTACGATGGGTAGACCGTACCACCTACATCCCCTACATCTGCTAGTCTACCACTGTAAGAGTTCGCACGACTTAGTCAACTATGCTAGATCCCATAATAGCTTGTGGCTGCACACGGAAGTTTCTAGCATGAAAAATCTCATGATCCCTTTGAGCCTGGGTGGCGGTCCGTAAAGAAAACAGGCGATCCTGGAATACCCAGGTACCTCAATCCACCGAGATGTGTGTTTAAGTTGCCACCTTAAATAATCCATTAATTAACAATCTCACATCTGTCATGGATACACTCACCCAAGCCACGTCTAGTAGCATAGCATGGCATAATAAGCAAACGTAGAAGTGACTCCCAAAGGTTTGACAGTAAACAGGTAATAGTTACTACCTCAACTACTTCCCAAACCCACAATTTAATTAGATCCTAATCATGCAATGTGTAAGGATTGATCTAATGCAATAAAACTAGGTAGTAGGAGGTATGATCAAAGTGTTACTTGCCTTGCTGATGATCCGGGAAACCTAGCGATTCGAAGTAGCAACCGGCGCACTCCGGGTACTCTATCGCAAACAAACAAGCATACAATAAGTACTGAACTAATGCACAGGTAAAACTCAAATAATAGATCTAACCAGAAGGTTCAACTTAAGAACTCCGGTTGGCAAAAAGAATCAAATCGAACGAAGCAACGAAAGACAAAATAACAAAAGAAACAAGTTTCGTTTACTATTCTGGATCTAGGGTAATTTTTACGGTGGCAAAAATTTGTTTGAGTTGGTTAACCGAGAAGAGGGTTTCGAGACGAAACTCCAGGCGCTTGAATCGCCTGATTCCGATAAACGAGCGAAAACTTAAACTGAAACGAAAATCGGATCAGAAATCACGATCAGAAAAATCACGGATTTAATTCGAGAGAAAAAAAAGACGAACGTTCGTTAAAACGAACGAACGGACGAATGCTCACTAATTAAATAAACCGGAAAACCGATCTATTTAAAAAAACCGAAACTAAAAAACAAACAAAACCGTCGGAAAACCGAACGGTTTTCCTAAAAAACGGCGGCGGGATCGAGGTAAACCTCGGGCGGCAGGTCCGACGGCGGCGGCGGCGCGAGGCGGCTAGGGTTTGGGGTGGGGCTCCGGCTGGGCCTCCCCGGCTTAAAAAAGCCAGACGGGCCTCGTGTCCGGGTCGGACACGGCCCGTAGGTCGGTTGCGTTTTTTTAAATAGTTACGCTCAGAAAAAAACAAAAGGACTACTAAACGGACTCCAAAAATCCCGAAATAAATTTTCCCCATCTTCTAAAATCAAGCCGCACAGGATCAACATTTATTTGGGGCCTAAATGCAATTTTGAAAAACGCGCATTTTTCCTAAATTCAAATAAAATAGCAAACAAAACCAAATAAAATCTTGTTTGATTTTTTTATTAAATCCTCAATATTTCTTTATTTTGGGAAAGTCATTTTATTCCCTCTCTCATATTTTTATATTAGAAATAATTGAAGATAAAATAAATAAAATGAAATGATCCTATTTTCAAAATTTGAGACAACTCAAATATGAAAATAACAAAATCCCCAACTCTCTCCGAGGGTCCTTGAGTTGCAAAAATTTCTAGGATCAACCAAAATGCAATAAATATGATATGCAATGATGATCTAGTGTATAACATTCCAAATTGAAAATTTGAGATGTTACAAACCTACCCCCCTTAAGATGAATCTCTCCCTCGAGATTCGGGTTGGCTAGAAAATAGGTGAGGGTGGTCTTTCAGCAATTCCTCCTCTCGTTCCCAGGTGGCTTCATCCTCCATGTGGTGGCTCCACTGAACCTTTTAAAACTTGATAACCTTGCTGTGGGTGACTCGACTAGCATATTCTAGAATCTTAACATGTTTCTCCTCATAGGTCAAATCGCTGTCCAACTGAATTGCTTCCAGTGGTACCGTATCTCTCAGCGGTATGTCAGCCATCTCCGCGTGGCACTTCTTCAACTGGGATACATGAAACACGTCGTGAACTCCTGACAGTCCTTCGGATAATTCCAACTTGTAGGCTACTTCTCCCATACGCTCCAAAACTTTGTATGGGCCTACAAAACGTGGTGCTAGTTTTCCCTTAAATCCAAAGCGCTTAACTCCTCAAAGTGGAGATACTCGAAGATAAACTCGGTCTCCTACTTCGTAAACTGTCTCCTTGCATTTAGAATCTGCATAACTCTTCTGCCTGGACTGAGCTACCTTCAGCCTGTCGTGAATTAATTTCACTTTCTATTTAGATTCGTTTATCAGATCCGGTCCAAACAACTGGCGGTCTCCAACTTCATCCCAGGACAATGGGGTCCTACACCTCCTTTTGTACAAGGCTTCGAAAGGGGCCATCTTCAAACTGGATTGATAGCTGTTGTTGTAAGAGAACTCTGCATATAGTAAACCTCGGGCGGCGGGTCCGGCGGCGGCGGCGGCGCGGGACGGCGGCGGCTTGGGGCGGCTAGGGTTTGGGTGGGGTTCCGGCTGGGCCTCCCCGGCTTATAAAGCCGGACGGGCCTCGTGTCCGGGTCGGACATGGCCCGTAGGTCGGTTGCGTTATTTTTAAATAGTTACGCTTAGAAAAAAAACAAAAGGACTACTAAACAGACTCCAAAAATCCCGAAATAAATTTTCCCCGGCTTCTAAAATCAAGCTGCACATGATGAACATTTATTTGGGGCGTAGATGCAATTTTGAAAAACGCACATTTTTCCTAAATTCAAATAAAATAGCAAACAAAACCAAATAAAATCTTGTTTGGTTTTTTTATTAAATCCTCAATATTTCTTTATTTTGGGAAAGTCATTTTATTCCCTCTCTCATATTTTTGTAATAGAAATAATTGAAGATAAAATAAATAAAATCAAATGATCATATTTTCTAAATTTGAGACAACTCAAATATGAAAATAACGAAATCCCCAACTCTCTCCGAGGGTCCTTGAGTTGCGAAAATTTCTAGGATCAACCAAAATGCAATAAATATGATATGCAATGATGATCTAGTGTATAACATTCCAAATTGAAAATTTGGGATGTTACACCACAACAACATTTTCATGGTGTCCTTTCAATATTTATGATTTTCTTGCTTGATGAAATGATTTGTCCATGCATTTAAAATTATTGTGTTATTTATCTTTTGTTAAGTGTTTGCTAGTTAATATGCTTGATTTACAGAATGTGGAAACTAGCTTAGTTGGTGAAGCAAAACTAGGATTTATTCATGGTGATGATAGAAATAATTTTTGCTATGCATGTTAGTAATTATTTAAAGTTATGTCCTTGCACAAATTAAATTGATCAAAAATTGCTAGAAATTATTCTGTTAAGTACTTGTTTAGTCATTTTACTTTCCTTACAGAATGTTTGAACCTCACTTAGTTGGTAAAGAAATTAAGATTTGGTTGTAGTGAAATCTTTTGTTATTCATATGAGAAATTTATCGGAGTTACGTTCTTGCGTGAGAAATTAATAAAACTTGTTGCAAAATATTTTGGTTAATATGTGAGTTATATTGAGCAGCAAAGTAATATGAGTTGTTGATGTTTATGCTTGGTGTGTATATGGATGACATCAGTCATTTTTATTATTAAGTGATGCATGTGTAGTTTTGCATTTCATGGCATGCTATGACACTAGTCATTTTCATTTTAAGTTGAACCTGAATATAACTCAACTTGAATATACCGTTGACTGGGTCATGGTGCCGCTGAATCGAGTTTCTTTCCTAGTGCAACCACATTTGCCTTTTGGGGAAGGCCTTGATTCGGTCCATTGACATTGCCTCTGGTCGGTGCCTCCAACTAGGGAAGGTTACGTCATGCTTACCCTGACCCGGTAAGTAGGCATAACCTTGTGTGCCCGTTGTTGAGATTATGGTAGCGGGTCCCTAAGTGGGATTGTTTTGGCCACGACGGTGGTTGGTGTGTCTTTGGTAGACACGGGGCCACCCAGGACTAGCCCGTTGGGGATTGGGTCGGAGTGGCCGGGAGAGTGCCGTGGCAATGGAAGGGTTTTGTCGGAATGCCGTTGGTCCACCCGAATGGGAGTGCGAGGCCATGGGTAAGTTGTCCCGAGGGACGTTCGAGCATGATCACAGCATGTTTGACATATAGTGTTGCATTATTAATAATTGGTTAAATATCATGATATTATTTGCCATTATGATTATGCATGTTGTGATCTTGCAAGTACATTCAATGTACTGACCTGGCGTGTCATGCTAGATTTCAGGAAAGTACCGTTGGAGGGGAGCGCTATTCGAGTCTAGATCGTGTCCACATCGGTGTCCCTGTGATATGGAGCTTCCGCCGCGACGTTATTCCGCTGCCACATAGTTGTCCTGATCGAGGCCCCTTTATGTTCACTAAATAATGTACATGTTGTTCAGCCGCACCGGGTGTGCCGCTTGGCCTCGACAACTGTTGTAATATAAACTCTGTCCCGCTAGTATCAATAAAGCGGTTGTTTTCTGTACCAAGATGTTGTGTGTTTCCAGAAGACATGGTCTTTGGGCTGGCAATGCATGGTAAACCGGTCGCTCTGAGCCAGGGTGCCATAGCAAGCCAATACACACAATAGCCCATACGGCGGGGTTATGTCCAAGAATATGCCTTTTCATCTTATGCTTCCAACTAGCAAAATTAGTACCATCAAAGTAAGGACCTCTATGGTGGTAATTTCCCTCGCTAGACGCCATACTCTCCTAGGTTGTGAAACCAAGGCTATGACTACCAAAAGCTATGGAAATCAAAGCAAATGGAGACCAAAGCTCGGATACCACTTGTAGGATCGAAAGTATGTCTAGAGGGGGGTGATTAGACTACTTGACCAAATAAAACTTATCCTTTTCCCAATTTTAGTTCTTGGCAGATTTTAGCAACTTTGTACAAGTCAAGCAATCTTAACACAATTCAAGCAAGCATGCAAATAGTATATGAGCAGCGGAAAGTAATGTATGCAACTTGCAAGAATGTAAAGGGAAGGGTTTGTAGGATTTAAACGCAATAGGAGACACGGATGTTTTTGTCGTGGTTCCGATAGGTGGTGCTATCGTACACCCACGTTGATGGAGACTTCAACCCACGAAGGGTACCGGCTACGTGAGTCCACGGAGGGCTCCACCCATGAAGGTTCCATGAAGAAGCAACCTCGTCTATCCCACCATGGTCGTCGCCCACGAAGGACTTGCCTCACTAGCGGTAGATCTTCATGAAGTAGGCGATCTCCTTGCCCTTACAAACTCATTGGTTCCACTCCACATTCTTGTCGGAGGCTCCCAAGTGAAACCTTGCCAATCTAGGAGACACCACTCTCCAAGAAGTAACAAATGGTGTGTTGATGATGAACTCCTTGCTCGTGTGCTTCAAATGATAGTCTCCCCAACACTCAACTCTCTCTCACAGGATATGGATTTGGTGGAAAGAAGATTTGAGTGGAAAGCAACTTGGGGAAGGCTAGAGATCAAGATTCATATGGTAGGAATGGAATATCTTGGCCTCAACACAAGTGTAGGTGGTTATCTCTCAGAAAAAGTAAGTTGGAAGTGTAGGTTTGTTCTGATGGCTCTCTCCATGGATGAAGAGGATGTGGAGGGGTATATATAGCCTCCACACAAAATCTAACCGTTACACACAACTTGCCAATCTCGGTGGGACCGAATTGATAAACTCGGTCGGACCGATTCAGCAAATCTAGTGACCGTTAGTATTTTCGCTGGGACCGACATGCAACTCGGTAGGACCGATATTGTTAGGGTTAGGGCATAGCGTAATCTCGATGAGACCGATTACACAAACTCGGTGAGACCAATTTTGGTAATAAGCTAACCAGAGAGTTGGTCAGGTAAAGTCGGTGGGACCGATTCGCTCATTTCGGTGAGACCAAAATGTTACAAAAGGGAAACAAAGAGTTTACATTGCAATCTTGGTGGGACCGATCGCTCATCTCGGTGGGACCGAAACGTTACGAAGGGAAACAGAGAGATTACAATCCCATCTCGGTGAAACCGAGATCCCTATCGGTGAGACCGATTTGCCTAGGGTTTGTGGAAGTGGCTATGACATCTGAACTCAGTGGCGCCGGATAGAAAGAATCGGTGGGGCCGAGTTTTACTTTTGGTTTAGGTCATATGTGGATGTGAGAAAGTAGTTGAGGGCTTTGGAGCATATCACTAAGCATTTTGAGCAAGAGCCTCATTAAGCAGCACCTCATCCCTCCTTGATAGTATTGGCTTTTCCTATAGACTCAATGTGATCTTGGATCACTAAAAGAGAACATGTAGAGTCTTGAGCTTTGAGCTTGAGCCAATCCTTTTGTCATTAGCATTTTGAGGGGTCCAGTTTTCTCATCCATGCCATGCCAATCATTGAGCTTTCGTGAGATATTAATCTTGAAATAGCATTAGCTCAATGAGCTATATGTTGTTAGGAATTACCAAAAGCACCTAGGGATAGTTGCACTTTCATCATCCATCGCTCCTCTTCTGGTAAAGTGGCGTTGTAAGTCCCGGTGAAGCTTGGTATTCCAATGTTCAGGTACCTAGTGACTTCCTTCAAGTGTCGTCCAAAAGGTGCTTCTTCATCCGGTTGTGCAAACTTGTTGCTTACGTCCGCCATCCTAAAGAATAGGAAATGGAGAGGAATCAGAAATGAGAAGAGAATAGTGTTCTAGGGCTTTTGCTTAGTGGTTGTGTCCTACACTCAACCTATGCTCTGATACCATCTTGTAGTGACCCGACCTCAAACAGTCAAGTCTCTGTGCTTCAGTGTCATCCCTAGATCGGTAATGCTGACACACACAGTACTCGAGGATTTATAACAAAGTAGCAATCACACACTTATTACATCGAATGTCTCAGAAGAGAACTTATTACAATAAATATGCCTTAAGGCCATCTAATACGATAACAGTGGAAGGCTTGGAAGATAAGTGAGTCCATCAACTCGAACGGCATAGCTGAGCTACACGACAATGACCTAACGAACCTTACTCCTCGTCTGAAAAGTCTGCAACATAATACGTTGCAGCCCGAAAACGGGTCAGCACATGGAATATGTTGGCAATGTAACACAGTAGAGCAAGAAAAGAATAATGCTATCACTACATGCATATTTTGCTGGTGGAAAGCTCTATGGTTACAGTTTTGCGAAAAGCCAATTTTTCCCTATAACAAAGGAATAGATTTTAGGAACAATTGTATTCTTGCCCCTAGTTGGGTCACGCTCGACTGATTTGCCCCTATTTTTTCAACAATTGTGGTTTTGCCCAGCTCACTTCACTCGCCTTGTGTTTTTGCCCTTCTGGGGCGGTTCCGACCAATCACGGTTCACCACGTGGCGACTGCTCACTGGTTGGAACCACCCCAGAAGGGCAAAAACACAAGGCGAGTGAAGTGAGCTGGGCAAAACCGCAATTGTTGAAAAAATAGGGGCAAATCCGTTGAGTGTGACCCAACTAGGGGCACGAATACAAAAATCCCTAGATTTTATTTAACTGTCATGGTAGTTGAAACATCATTGAGAAGGTTCCTCCAACTCAATCCCAATTAAAAGTAATTATTAACCCGAAAATATTAATTTTAGAGTGATGAGATACATATGATAATCCAAGTACTAGATACTCAAGATTTGTCCATAACCGGGGACACGGCTAACCATGTTTAGTTTATACACTCTATAGAGGTTTGCGCACTTTTCCCCACAAGACTCGATCTCCTCCATTGGATTTCTCGCACTACATGATGTTTGAGAAACGGATGACCGAGACACAGTCTTTCAGAAGCATTAACTCTCTACTCCGGATAGACTATACCACCTACAACCCACTACCTGCTAGTCTATCTCTTCAAGAGCTTCATGCAACTTACTCAACTATGCTAGAGCCCATAATAGCTTGTGGCTGCACACGGAAGTTTCTAGCATGAAATATCTCAGTTCCCTTTGAGCCTTGGTGGCGGACCTTAGGATTATCACAAGGGTACTCCGGGATATCCTAGGACAACACTAGATTCTCCAGGTGCCCAACAAACAATCCACCCAGATGTGTATTTAAGTTGCCACCTTAAGTTGAACCATTAATTAATAATCTCACATCTGTCATGGATTCACTCAAACCCAATCCACGTCTACGAGCATAGCATAGGAATATAAGCAATATGTAGAAGTAACTCCCAAGGGTTTGATAGTAACAGGGTAATAGGTTCTACCTCATCAACTACTTCCCAAACCCACATGTTATCAAATCCTAACCATGCAATGTGTGAGGGTTGTATCTAATGCATAAAACTGGGTGATAAAGGGTATGATCAAAGTGTTACTTGCCTTGCTGATGATCCGCAAAACCTAGAGACTCGTAGTAGCATGCTTTGCACTCCGGGTGTTCTATCGCAAACAAACAATAGCATACATAAGCAATCAAGCAAAGAAAACAAAAGTAAAACTCAAATAAGAGATCTAACCAGAAAGTTCAACTTAAGAACTCCGGTTCGCAAAAAAGAATCAAATCAAACGGAGCAACAAAACTCAAACTACGAAAGAAACAAGATCCATTTACTAATCTGGACTAAAGTCAAATTTTACAGTACCAAAATCTTGTTCAAGTTGATTAAACATAAAGAGGGTTTCAAGACGAAGATCTAGGCACTTGAATCACCTGATTCCGATAAACGAGCGAAAAGATAAACTAAAACGAAAATCAGATCAAAAATCACGATTGCAAAAAATCGCGGAAAAATCCGAGAAAAAGAAAACTGACAAATAGGCTATCGAACGAACGTTCATTGTCTGTGGCTAACGAGTGAACACCGTTCGTTAGAACGAACATACAGACGAATGTCCGCTAAATAAACTAAACCGAGAAAAACCGGCGAACCGATCTAAAAAAACGAATCTAGGGTTTTCTAAAAAAACGGATCGGTTTAAAAATAAAACCGAACGGTGGTTTATACCTCCGGCAAGGTCCGGCGAGGCGGGGCGGCTGCGGTGAGGCGGGCTGCAGCGGCGGGTGGCGCGGGGCAGCGGTGGCAGGCGGCGACGCGGCTGCAAGCGGCGGCAGTGCGCGGGGCTAGGCGGTGGGGCGGGGCGGCTCGGGTGGTGGGGTGGAGTCGGGGGCGGGGGCGGCGTATATAAAGGAGGGGGCTTGCTTGGGGAAGGGGCAAGGCGTCGCGGGAGGAGTCCCGGCCGGACTCGGCGTCGGGCGGCGGCGGCGCTCGCGCGGTCTCCTGGTGGGAGACGAGGCGCGGGCAGCGGGCCGGCTAAGCTGGGCTTCGGCCCAGTCGGGCGCTGGAGATTTAAAAAAAAAATCACGGAAACTTAAATAAATCCTAGAAAATAAAATAAAAATCTAAAAATGCCAAAACAAATTTTCACCGTCTAAATAAAGTATTTAGAACGAGATGAGCATTTTCTTGGCCCTAAAATGCAACTTTGAAAAATGTGCAATTTTTCTAATTCGAATGAAATAGCAATAAACTCCGAAAAAAATCCAATATTTGATTTTAAAATTTTTCTTCCAATATTTCATTTATTTTGGAGAAGTCATATTATCTCCTCTCATATGTTTTTAATATGAAATATTTTCGAAGAGAAAAATAATTAAAACCAAAAATCCTCGTTTCAATATTTCATAAAACTCAAATATGAAAACAGGGAAATCCCCAGCTCTCTCCGAGGGTCCTTGAGTTGCTTAGGATTTCGAGGATTGTGAAACGAAATGCAGCAAAATATGATATGCATGAATGAGCTATGTATAACATTCCAAATTGGAAATTTGGGATGTTACAAGGAGAGGGCAGCCACCAAGGGGGGGAAATGCCCCCTTGGTGCGTCGGCCTAGGGCAGGAATCCCACTCCCTCCCCTAGTAGGATTCCCCCCCCCCCGCCCACACACACACACACACAAACAAGGAAAGGGGGCGCCAACTCCACTTGGGCCCTTGTGGCCCAAGTTGCCTTCCACCTCTTGGCCTTTTAAGGCCCGTTAAAATTTTAATTAAATATAAAATGTTCTAAATATTTTCAGATCATTATATATAATTTAACATCCCCGGAAACATTTTCCACCTATATATAATTAATCGGTAATAATCGGTATTACCCGATATTCACCGAAACCCTTCTGTTAACCCTGAATCGCTTCCGAAACCTCTCAGAACTATTCTGGATATTAATAAACCATTACACAAATATATTCTCATTACTCCCATCCTACTACCTTAAGCTTGTGACCTCGTAGGTTCGGTAAATCATAGACATGAATGAAACCCCTTTGTTCAATGACTGATAGCAGAACTGTCGACATCCATATCGGTCCCTATGATTACACGAATGATATTCGAGTGAACCTAATGTGGAGCATCCTTCGATCATCCCCATGGACTCTACACCAACACATCAAGTACCACGTGGACCTATGACAAGAGCTCGTGAAGGTGCCATCAAAACCGAGGTGAACTCACTCCTCTTCGAGATTGATATGGCTATGGATGGAACTTGGATGCTACCTCACCAAAGTGTGATATGTGTCATTAGGTACGAGGACGAATGCCACCAAGCAGCTAAGGGACATCCCAAAGGCCTAGGAGAAGGACCCCAAGGCCACAAGGAAGGAGGAGGCCATCAAGACGAAAACAGTAGCTCCCAGGGAACCCCATGCGCACGGGCTTCCCCGGCCCCGTGCCCACAGGCCACCAAGAAACCTTCTGGAATTGAAGACGCGCACACCCATGCACACGGCCTCCAGACCTCGTGGTCACGGGCCTCGCCATTGTAGCACCCCGTGCGCACGGGTCTCGCATACCCAGTGCACACGGGCCTCCCAGGATTTGGTTGTGGACCTCCTGTTCTGCCCTCCAACTCGTCCCTCACCTCCATCTAACTATATATTCCGTGCCTAGGACATTGTTTAGGGTTAGCAAAGTATATGTGAGACATTTATAAAGCTTTTCTCCCATGCTCTCCATGCTCCCATCCGTGCTCCCACCTCATCCTACGGCTGTCTTTTTTCCTTTTTCCTTTCTAATATAATCATCTCCCCTCTGATTTTAAGGGGGGTGGGGCCGGGCCTTATTTTGTTCCAATCAAATCAAGCCACGTATGCGGGAGCACGGATGGGCGCACAAGCAGGGAGCAGGCAAGTCTCATCCATCTACCACTCCTCTTGGAGATCAAGACCTCCTAGGACAAGATCCCAAGTGGATATCAAGACCTCCTCTTAGAGAAGACTATCATTAAGACCTCACCTCCTTATGAGTGGGAATAACCTTGCCTTAGTGCTTGTTTCCTTGAATTGTTCGTGTGTTCTTGTGGATCTCAACTATGTTATTCTAGTGGATGTGTAATTGGGTTTTGTTTGGGTGAATTTCCTTTTGATGCTCTTGTGTTCATCCTTTCCCCCCTCCAAATGTGAAAAGATCTCCACTTAGGATTCCACCCTACAATGTCTTGGTATCGTGAGCAAGGTAGATTCACATCTTGGAGTCCCTACCCCCCATATTCTAGGTTTCCATTTTATTTCTTTTTGTCCCAATTTGAAAATCCCCACAAAAATACACCCAAAATTTTTCTTGCAATTTGTTGGATCTTGTGAGATTTTCTTGATTTGGTCCACGAATTTCTTGTTTGACAGGTGGATCTAACCCTCACCACCATCTCCCACCTTTCCCACTGACGAATTTGGCCGAATTTTGAAGTTCGTCACTAGATTCGAGCGTGTTCTTGCGCAGGCGGAGAACCCCTTGCGCACGGGCCATCGGGACCCCGTGCACACATGCACAACTTACCCCGTGCAAACAGACCACCCAGAGAGGTCAGCCATCACCCATTTTGCACCATTTTTTCCATCATTCCACCGCCATTTGTCTTCCACGCTACCTCTCAATTGGTATTTCAAGATTTTGGGTCATGGTTCACCATTTTCTAAGGTGTTTTCGCTAATTAGGGATGGTTTTACATCGACATTACCCTTACTCATCATCGCTCCGGATTTCGACATCGACCACCACATCTTCATACCAATCGTAAGCAAGGATGGTAACCTCGACGACATCTTCTACTCATTCCTTTCCATTGCATTGATAACCTCGAGCCATTTTGCGTCACTTGTGTATCCATCGAGACTAGAGAGTTGAGAATTGTCGGGCCATGCTTTTTGTGCACCTTTAGTGATAAGCTTATCCTGCATAGCTACATTTAGTGTGCACCATCTTGCTATCATAATTGTGCCATATGTCTCTCCCGTGCATATCATACATCATTGTCTCATATACCGGCTCGAATTTCAAGCATTTTGGCATAGTAGAAAAGCTTTTAAGCAAAAGAAGAGAAACAAAGATCTTGTAAGCAATACCATTGACCCATTTTGCATCATTACAACATAGTGATTCATACATACTTAGGATACTTGGGATTGAAGATGGCACGTTACTCTCATAGGTTGGTGCACAAGCGTATCTAGCCCATTTGAGCAATCGAGCTAGTGTCTCTCTAGTATCCGTGCAATAAGAGCATTTCCCGAGATTTCGCATTTTCTGCTTGTACCTTGGTTGCGCGAATCCCACTTATCTTCCATGTGTGTGTTCCTAGAGATACCTTTGGGTTTGATCTCTTTGTCTTACTTGCAATTTGTGCATCTTTTCAACTTTGTCAATATCTTGACTAACACTTGCTTGAATTTTGTGCCACTTTTCCGAACCAGGCTTCTCCTCTGAAAGCCTTTACTTTTTGGTATGAGAAACAAAACCCGGTACCAATTCTAATATTATAGCATCCTCGATACATCCTCAATTGTTGGAAAAGGTAACTTTGGTATTGTTCTCTCATTTTCCTACTCACCACCACTTGACTATGATGGATAAGCCAAGCACTTTGGCGAACCCACTCTTCAAGAATCAAGATGAAGCGAACGACATCATCACCAAAATTCATCTCTTGGGCGTTCAATGAGCTCTAGATGAAGAAAGTGAAGCTTTGGGCGACCACATCGAGCAACTCGCCACCGACCTATGTCAATCAGAAGCAAGAAATCGAGACTATATCGACACCAAGCTCACCACTCAAATGGAAGAATTTTGCAACATGGTCGTGAGCCATGCGTCCTCCACAACCTCTTCGTCAAGATGGTGCCACTCAAGTCGACACTCTTCAGTGTACTCTTCCAACAGAAGTCCTCCTCGAGCTCGTTCATCTCGTCATGACGACAATCACAACAACACCGCCTTTGAGAGCGCGAACAACGACTTCAACAAGAATAAGCCGCCAAGGACCAAGAGCAACCGCGTGAACCACAACGTCAACCACCTCAAGATGGCGACGCGATTTGCCAAGAACAAAGAAGCTGTGAAGAACAAGCCCTTTAAGCACAACACACCCTCCGCGAGGCCACTAGAGCCATCGACGAACTCAACCATCAAGTGTGTGAACAAGAAGAAACACTTCAACAAGAACAACAAGATGAAGTCGCTTGTCATGAAGAGCAACAAGAAAGAAGGAATCGGTCCCAAATTCCTCGACCCAATCATCAAGTCCATCAAGAGGAGCGTGAAATTGAAGACCCTCCTCCACACCAAGAGTGACATCACTATCGTCACCATGATGAAGAATAATGCAACAGCAAGCTCAAGTTCACCATACCCAAGTTCTCCGGAAGCAATGATCCCAAGGAGTATCTCTCATGGGCATTGAAGGTCGACAAGATATTTTGTCTTCATAATTATGAAGAGGAGAAGAAAATCACCATGGCCTCCCTCCAATTTCAAGACTATGTCTGCATGATAGAGGCGAGGATGTCCCAATCTTTCAATGAGATGATAACTATCGATTTGGTGGAGACGACTTTGATGACCCGAATACAAATGTCCAACGACGTTGCGCCTTAACAATCACTAAAGCAACTATGAGAGGTTATGGACCACGCCGGAGCACGATCAACCTGACCACGAAGGCTTATTCCTGCAAGCAATCGAAGAACTAGCAAGTATATGATAAAAGTAATCTGAATATTGCGAATATAGGTGAAGTATTGATAATGTTGGGGATCCAAAAGCGGTCTTGGTCTGGTCGTTGGACACAAACGAAGTACACGAAGTTGCAGCAATGGCTAACTTTTAACTAATTAAAAACCCCAAGTAAAAAGCTACTAGATGGATCTACTTATATAGGAGCAACGGGTGGCGGCCAAGGAGGTGCGAGGACATCCCAGGCAGCCTAAAACTAACCCTAGGTCATACAAGGCACATGGGCCCAAGTGGAGGTGATGCAACACCTTTGGACATGTAGTTTGACTCAGATTCTTCTGCAGCGTCAGATTGTTTTGTCAATATCTCAACGCTGCGAACGAATTTGAAGGTGAATCCTATAGAGTTGGAAAGAGCACGAAATCTACTTTCCAACAAAAAAAAGAATCACCCAATTCTGAATTCGGATGAAATAGTTATTGGCGTTTTGAGTTAGGTATGTTTATGCAGTCCGAATTTGAGTCCAGAACATGAGAGACTTGGACTCTATTTTCTCTTGGCCCAAAAGTGACGTGAGGGGACTTTTTGAACAGAACCTAAACTTCTCTTTTTCCCTTATCTTCATATGTGGATTGTACAAATGTCCCATACACCTGCAATTAGACATGATACAAAAGTCTATGAAGTATTTTTGTCCTGGATAACATAAATAAAGTATTGCATAGTTTGCATTAGAGATCACCTCACAGATATGCATGTATGCAATATTTTTGGTCGTATTCAAGGTAGTCATGTCCTCATCATCCTCCCCTTCTTGAAAACTAAGCCGTCCTCGGTGTTGCTTAATCTGAAATGTGGCTAACAAAAGAGACAAGGTGTACATGTTGTATATGTATATGTCATCCATTTTTACTTCCCTTGGTTTTTGCACATATGACACATGTATACATGAGTAACTTTCATAGTTCATAAGATATAAAGCCAATATATTATCATAAGAAGTAGAAGGCATGAAAATATTGCAACTCAGTATGCACATATAAGTGAAGTCTTATTCATATCAAAAGATTGACAATGTTCATCATTAAACCATCCCAACATTGGTGAATAAACCTTAATTGCATCAAATTTACATGTTACAACAAGCTTAAATAAGCAAACATGCAATAAATCATTTGACACAGAAGGTACAAGCACGAACATACATACCAGTAATGCAATGAGGAATATACTCAAATCTTGCGCGAATACCATGGTTCAAACCACCAAAAATCCATTCATTGTATCATCCTCGGATTCTTCTATGTCACAATGATGCATATAAGATTTGAACTCTTGGTAGTAAGCGTGAACAGTGTTACTGCCTTGTTTTAATTGTTCCAATTTGTGAAGCAATTCATGACGATAGTAAGGAGGAAAAAATTGTTGTCTCATTGCATCTTTCAAATCTTTCCTAGTTGTGGGTTGGTTATCAATGTTTTCCTTACAATGTACACTCCACCAAACAGAAGAAAAAAGAGTAAATGCTCCAGTGGCAGCTCGTTCTCTCTCAACTTCCAAAAAAATCATGGTGACTAAAAACTTGTTCTACTTCAAGCTCCCAAGCTAGATAAATATCAGGAATAAATCTACCCTCAAATGACGGTAAAGAGATAACCTGACCATTTGCTTGTGTGTGTTGTCCCACCTCTCATGATGGTGAAGATGTATCCGTCGTCCAAGAACTTCTATCTCCGGAACCTGTCATGATCAGTAGAAACAAGAAACAAATTTCAAGAATAATGTTCCTATGAACTACTAGGATGTGGTGGTAAAGCGCTCATAGTAAAGCAAATATCAATATCTTAGAAGTTCTTACCAAGCAGCAGGTGGTGATAGGCAACCAGCGGTGTCAAATAACTCCGAAGATTGAGTAAAGCAATTGCCAGGGGAACATGCGTATACACATGTGTAGCTCGGAAGGCTTAAATATATGGTAGCAAAAGATTAACAATAATCAATTCAGAGATGAAATGTTGAATAAATGCTCAACGATGGTATTGTGCTGGTCCTAGGCTAGACCAGACTAGAGACGCGAGCCTAGAACACTAATGAGGTCACGGTATAGCACAACTAGCATCAATAAAGGATATGAAGTAGCTTTAGATAGCAAGATATAAATGAATATCACAATGGCAGTAAAGATAATGATGAGAAACAACTGCCAAGCAGGATATACCTACAACTCTCTCTCCAACTTTTCTCTAGAAAAGTTTGTGACAATTTTCGAATAATTTTTCTACAGAATGCTACCAACTCACGCTTTCAAATGCAAAAAGAATCACTCGATATGAGGAGTCAAAAAAATTCTAAAACTGGCCTGAAAACTCGAACAAGCTGTGTTCGCAAACTTTGGAGGGCAAAAAGACCTATTTCTAAGCCGATTTTGAGATGCCAAATATTGAAAAGGCTTCTGCAACTATTCAGATGTGGCTCGTCGCTAGCTTTAATTTGAGTACACGTAAAGCCAAAACGAACTTCATATGAGGAAGATATGTCTGTTTTACTGAATAGTGCACACATTCGGATCAGAATTCAGGTACGAGATTGAGTCTAGATAGATCTGAATTTTCTTTTTCTCTTCTCTTTTTTCTCACACTTTTTTATTTTTCTTTCTCTCCTTTTTTCCCTGACTTTTTTTCTTTTTTTCTCTATCTTTTTTTCCTCTCTCCCTCTTTCCAAGACAAACTGGATAAGATGCAGATTGGATCAAGCGAAGATGTGAATGACGTCAACTATGATTATGACAATGAATGGTGGGTAACACATGGTGGAAATTGATGAATGAGATGGTGGACAGCGGAAGGGATGACGATGCAGCGGCGGTGTGACTAATGTGAACAGAACTCGAAACCCTAAACAAACTAGACACTAAGACCAGCAGCTCGACACGATGATGCAACCGATAATTCAATAATGCAAACAATGAAAAGAAAATTGCAAAGGCTCAGACTGGCTTGGATAAAGGATAAATAGATCTAACTTTTTTGGGGGCTTTTTCTTGGACAATAGGTAAGAAAATAAATCTAATTTAGGGAAAACTGGAAATTCTCACCGAGCAACCTGAAAATTGATACCTGATGCGGAGCATCCCAAGGTCATCCCCATGGACCTACCTACATCCCCTACGAGACCACTTGGACCAATGACAAGAGCCCGAGCAAAGGCTATCAAAGATAAGGTGAACTCACTCCTCTCCGAACTACCACTTTCTACACATGAGACATGGCTACTTCCTCAAGCGGAAACACTATGTGTGATCAAGCACTTGGAGGAAGGCCACGGAGCAGCTACATCCAACGGACAAGATGAAGAGCTGCCACTGAAGCTACAGCCACCGGACGACCGGTCGGGACCGGACATCCGACACCTGAAGCCCCAGCCTACCCAAACCCAGCCAACACAAGATACAACGAGCGGACGTACGACCAGGACCGGACAACCGGCGCCACCACACCCGAGCCAAAATAGGGGATGTCCGAAGTGACCGGACGACCGGCCATCTTCGGAAATCCGACGCCACCTCAAGCGAGCCAAAGTAAGCGGAAGTCCAGCGACTCCCGGACGTCCGGACACCCACGAGCCACCGGATGACTGTAACCCACCGGACATCCGGTACCTTTGTGCGCACAGTTTCGGGCCCGAGGCCCATGTACCCCTTTACTTCGCCACCATTTGCACTAAGACTATAAATAGACCTCCTCCTCCTAGTTAGGGTTAGCGTTGTGATAGCTCATATGTGAGATAGAGCCTCGCTCATCCATCCGGATCTACTCCACCGTGAGGGACCGTCACCTCTTCGGAGAAGATCCACCTGGATTCAAGACCCCTAACGGGAAAACCCCAAGACCTCCTCATGGAGAAGAACCGGTTACCTTATGTATCGTCCCTTGTTGGATTTGGACTGTGTGATCTCTATGTGCACTCGGATCTAGCATATGTGTGACCATATCTTGTTGGTTTGAGTGTTTCCTCTCTTTCCCCTTTGTGTTTTTCCCCTTGTGTTCTTCGTGCTCATCGCAGGATCCACTCCTTTCGTGAAAGATCGGCCCTCTAGAGTTCCGCCCTATATCAATACCACTTGATAGAGGAGAGGGTCCTGATGTTTCGATGAGATGATAACTATCTATTTGGTGGAGACAATTTTGACGATCCGACTACAAAAATGTGCACGGCGTTGTGCCTTAGCAATCGCTAAACCAACTCCGACAGTTTATTCACCACACCGGAGCACGATCAACCTGACCACGAAGGTTTATTCCTGCATACAAGCAACAATATGATAAAGCAATATGAATATTGCGAATATATATGAAGTGTTGATAAAAGTGGGGTTCTAAAAGCGGTCTTGGTCTGGTCATTGGACACAAACGAAGTACACGAAGTTGTAGCAATGGCTAACTTTTAACTAATTAAAAACGCCAAGGAAAAAGCTACTAGATAGATCTACTTATATCGGAGCAACGGGTGGCGGCCAAGGAGGTGTGAGGACGTCCAAGGCAGCCTAAAACTAACCCTAGGTCGTACAAGGTCCATGGGCCCAAGTGGAGGTGATGCAACACCTTTGGACTTGTAGTTTCACTCGGATTCTACTGCAGCATCAGATTGTTTTGTCAATATCTCAACGCTTCGGACGAATTTGAAGGTGAATCCAATTGGGTTGGAAAGAACACGAAATCTACTTTCCAACAAAAAAATCACCCAATTCAGAATCCGGATGAAAGGGTTCTTGGCGTTTTGAGTCAGCTATGTCTGTGCACTCCGAATCTGAGTCCAGAACGTGAGAGACTTGGACTCTATCTTCTCTTGGCCCAGAAGTGACGTGAGAGAACTTTTCGAACAGCACCTAAACTTCTTTTTTTCCCTTATGTTCATATGTGGATTGTACGAATGTCCCATACACCTGCAATTAGACTTGGTACAAAAGTTTGTGAAGTATTTTGATCCTGGCTAACATAAATAAAGTATTGCATAGTTTGCATTGGAAATCACCTCACAAATATGTATTTATGCAATATTTTTGGTCGTATCCAAGGTAGTCATGTCCTCATTGCCGCATTTGGTGCGAACAAGTGATCGAGCAATGAAGGGGGAAAGGCGAACCACCCATCACGACTTGGAACCAAATGAAGGATGTCATGCTAGCTCGTTTCGTGCCCACACACTATAGCCGGGACCTCTTCAAGAAGTTGCAACTACTCAAGCAAGGCAAAAAGACGGTGGTAGAATACTACGAAGAAATGGAGATTGGCGTGATACGGGCTAGTGTAAAGGAAGATGATGAGCAAACTATGGCTCTCTTCTTGAATGGACTCAACCATCCTATCATGAAAATTGCGGACTTCCAACCATACTCCAACATACTCGAGCTAGTTCACCAAGTGACCAAGGCGGAGCAACAAGTGCAAGACGACTACAAGTTTGCCAAGTACTCTTCCATGTCCTATGGTTTATACAATAAAGCTTCAACAACTATGATGCCTCCTACCTTGATGAAATCTTCACCAAGAAACAATAACAAGTCAAGTTACAACAAAACTTCGACGTCTTCAAGTCGTCCTCCTCCCACAAGCAATTTCAAGCCGAGAGCTTCATCATCAACTACTCCAACGGATGAGACCGTAAAGACGAGTTCCATCAAATGCTTCGCATGTCAAGGCCAAGGCCACAAGACATTTTGAGTGTCCCACTCGATGCACCATGATGGCCGGCAAAGACGGTACCTATGACTCCATGAGTGAGGATGAAATGGAAGCACTTGAGCATGTGGCCATGCACCGGCGAGTGAATGAAGTTGAAGATGAACAAGTCTTTTGTGACAATGATTCAAGCCCCACTCTTGTTGTCTCCAATGTCTTGATGCTTCAACACCAACAAAGAGAAGACCGACGTTGCCACATCTTCCACACCAAAGAGGGCATCAAAGGACGTCCATGAAGGTCATTATCGATGGAGGAAGTTGCCACAATTTGGAAAGTGAAGAGCTATGTTCCAAGCTACAATAGGTCAAGATGAAGCATCCTTGCCCCTACAAGGTCCAATGGCTTAGCGACTCCGGCACCATTCAAGTGGAGCACACTATGCAAATTTCCTTCAAGATAGGCGCATATGAAGACACCTTGGAGTGTGAAGGCGTTCCTATGTCTATGTGCCGCCTCCTCTTAGGAAGACCTTGGCAATTCTACCAAGGCGTCATCCACAACAGACGAAATAATCACTATAGCTTTAAGATGAAGGGCAAGGAGTGCGTGCTATGACCCATGTCGCCAAGTCAAATGATCGCCGACAAGCAAGCATACACCCATCGTGGAGAGAATAGTGATAGAGTGAACCACCGAAAAGAAAGTGAGCACCACAAGCGAAAATTGAGTGCATCCACGATGAGCAACAAGAAAAATTTAGTGATCTTAGCCACCAAAAGAGACATGGGATAAGTGTGTGAGAGCCCCTCTAGTGTTATAAACTATGTCCTATTGTGCAATGATGAAGTAGAAAGAACTAAAACCTCTCACAATCTAGCCCTAGTGTTGTCTAATCTTTTGCAAGAGTTTGCGGATATATTTCCCGATGAGCTACCCCCGGCCTACCTCCTCTACACGACATCGAATACTGCATCGACCTCGTCCCTGGTGCATGTCTACCGAACAAGGCACCACTACTAGGGAAAAGCCTAGCAGTAGCGCGGGTTTTAGGCATACTGGTAGTGCGGGTGGCGACGCTACTAGTACGGCGCTACAGCTAAAGCTTAGCAGTAGCATGGGATGAACCGCGCTACTACTATATCCACTTAGTAGTAGTGCTTCCCTGAAAAGACGCTACTGGTAACTACTAGTAGTGCCTCTCGCAGCCCGCGCTACTACTACTATACTATATTATTATATTTCTTTTTATTTCATGTTGTATTCATACACCTTTATACAAGTTTTCATACATCAGCAATTTAGAGTTTGTTTTTACATCATAATGAGTTATTACATCACTGGGCGAAAGAACCGTGGACTAGTTTCAAGTGGATGTCCATCCACTTGAAACTAGTCCACGGTTCTTTCACCCAATGATATAATAAATATCATCATCATCATATCATTAACAACTTATCATCATAATACATCATTTTTATATAACACCTACTCATGATCATCATTTTCATCAATGAGACATCATATAGCAAGTTGGTCACTAGTCATAATCACAACTCCTCATCATCATCAACTCTAACACATTGTACCACATAATAACACATTGTATTTAGGACCTACTTCTCTCTCATAGGACCTACTACCTTCTCTTAGGTAAAATATCATAAAACAAGATAAGCCCTGAGTCTCCATTATGGAGAATAGAGATTCTCCGATCTCCATTTCTTGCCTTTCGCATAATGTTGCTTCCAAGTACCTCCTTACGACTGTCCATACATTTTTTGCATTCTTTGATTTTCATGTCTTCACTAGTTTTAGAAATCTGATATGGACAGGTGAGATTCGTAGGATGACCTGGCAGTATGTTCAAAACATCAAGGCGATCATTCTAATACATCAGATGAGGCACACAATCCTTCGGGATTTTCTATTGAAAAACATAATAATAACTTCGTAGTTAGCAATGTAGTTCAGTTTTAGAAGAATTTATGCAAAAAGATGCATGGATGTTGTAATAGTAAAAAATCTTACCATGGCATCTCCATGGATGTTACCGTGGTTCAACACGTGCACTAGTGGCACATATTGACCATAATGTGGAGGAGTTTTATAATAGATATTGTAATTCTCAAGATCAGTACAAAATGCGATCAGATGCTTTTTCTCCTGATAGGTTAATTCTGAGCCATTAGTGTAGTAGGTTCTGTCTACCATCTTCCACACATTGTATGAAGAATGAAAATAAGTTGTCAATGGAAATAAGCTGTCAACTATTTTGAAATAAACAATATAAATTAGTTAATAACTATGTTTGAGAAACTCACATAGCGGTAGAATTGGAAGCGTGTCAACAAGGACCCAAATGTCCATATTGTCTTGGTCGATGTCAGGATCACCAAGATCCATGGTGACAAGCATACCCTCATAAAAACCATACATCTTGCAAAGTGCTTCCCAATTTGTGCAACCAAAATGGGTTACGCTCTGAGAATTGTACATATTTACTTCAAAATCCATACCATGATGGGTCCTTAGGTGAATTTTCTTTGTTTCGAAACTTTCATGGTCTTCAAAACCCATCCTCTCCAAGACATAGTGTCTTGCATGGCATGGGATAAGCTACTCAAATTGTAAAAGATGGAAATTACACGTTGAAATAGTTGAAGTCATGCTTAATTACGAAAAAACACTTGTCGTCGTTGCGTACCATTTCAACATCGAAGGTCTCCTGGAGCTTAATGCTGAAGTGCCGATCTTCGTCCAGTTGAGGCCGGTCGCACAGACTTCGGTCATCGTTGCACCAGCTGCACTCCCCCGGTAGACTTTCGTCGCCCGATCACGACATTTCCTATGTTCATAATTCAAATATTAAACTTGTACAATTCAATATATGTACCAAAAAACTAAATTAGATCATTATTATTCATCACGGGTTGACTATCGGTCTGTCGAGTCTTTTTCTTAAAGTCAACCCAAAATGTCGCTTAATTATTTTTCTAGAAAATCTGGGCCCCTCGATATTTCCTACATATTCTACCACAAGTCATGCCAGAATTCACGGAAAAATCCGGCATGACCTTTGCTAAAAAAGGAGATATCGAGTGCCTGAAATTTGCCAGAACAGAAATTAATCAACACTCTGGCAAAACATAGGCCACTTGGAGGTATAACTTGCAAACATGACCGGGCACTTGGGGTAAGCACATATCCTATTTGAGCAACACAAGATATACATGTTTTTATCTACATCATATGAGCATTGAAACTTGAGGGTCATTGCATTTCAATGGTTGAAAATATGAGAAAAAACAATTCAAAATATCTTACAGGACTCATGTTGACATGGAGATTTGGCTGGTCTCACCTCGAGGTCGAGGGGGGGGGGTCAGTGACGGGGACGATGACGGGGATGATGGAGGGGCTCCTAGATTTATGCAAAAACAAAAACCCTATAAGCTATCAACTAATCAAATGCATACGCCTTGCATAGTAGGGTCCAATTTGATCATTCAAAATAGGAGTACTTCTCCAATTTGAGCATTCAATAAGCAAAACCAAATCGTAAAATAAATAAGTATTAAACTTAGCATGCATTCAATAAGCAAAAGTAAATCATCTCTTGCGTCTGCACATCGTCAAATATTATCACTAATACATCCTGAATATTATCATACATATAACATCACTAATACAACTAAAACCCTAGCGCACGACGGGTATCGGCACGGGAGGAGGACACCCAAAGGGAAGGAACCATCAGAGGATCATAGCTCCAGTGAGATCCCTGGAGAACCTGCCAGGTATTGGAGAACATGCGCTCCAACGCAACCATGTAGCGACGGACGTGCACGTCCTCCTTGCTGACACGGTGACGTACTACCTCCGCGGGGTCCTCAAGCCTCTGCACCGTCACTGGCCCACGCGACCGCCACCAAAGAAGGTCCGGGTCAACGACGGGCTGGCTCCTCACCAAGCTGTGCCCCTCGGTAGGTAGCACGTCCCAGTACCAGCCTGGCGGAGCCTAGTCCCACACATGGCCCATCTAATCAAGCAGGTGTCCTCCGCCGAGTCGACGACGAGGATGCGGGATAGGCATCGTCGACGTCGATGCGGGAATAATTGCTTTAACTAAAAAAATAACAACAAATGTGACATGTTCAACTAGTTCTTACTAAAAATAAACTTACTATAAATAAAAATAAACTAGTTCTTACTAAAAATAAACTAGTTCAACTAGTTATATTAATTTTCTTACTAAAAATACACTAGTTCTATTAATTCAACTAGTTCTTACTAAAAATAAACTAGTTCAACTAGTTATATTAATTTTCTTACTAATTCCATTGAACACTCTGCGCTAGTTCTTACTAACTAATTAGATGAACCTACCTAGGAACTACTGCCCTAATTAGCATCTAATTTGATGAACCCTAACTAATTTGATACAATCTAAAATTTGATGAACTTTAGGAACTTTAGCTAGGCAGAGGTAGGGGAAGGGGAGGAGGAGGCGTGCTCACCTCGGGTGCCTGTGGCGAGGGAGGGGCATGCTGCGTCAAGGTCGGGGTCAGGGCTCAGGCGCGCGGCGGAGGGCAGCGTCAAGGTCGGGGTTGGGGGCGGCGTCGAGGTCGGGGTCGGGGGCGGTGTCGAGGTCGGGGTCGGGGCGGCGTCGAGGTCGGGTTCGGGGGCGGCGTCGAGGGCATGCGGAGGGCAACTAGAGAGCGTGCGGTGGCCGATAGCGACACAGGGCAACGACAGCGGCGTGAGCGGATGGATGAGTTCGATTTGAGGGAAGTGGTCATGGCCAAGAAGGAGCGCGCGGTTAAGTCAAACGTAGCAGTAGCGCTTTCCAGGAAAAGCGCTACTGCTACATTAGATATAGCTAACTTAGCTATAGCGCTGGCTCACACAACACACTACTGCTAACTTAGCTATAGCGCGTTTCCGGAAAGCACGCTGCTGCTACAACAATTTTATTTGTTTTCCTTTTTCATTTGTTTTCCTTCACATTTTCTTTTTTCCTTTCCCTTTTTCTATTTCTTTCATTTTCATTTACTTTTCTATATGTTTTACATTTTTCCTTTAATTAGCAGTAGCGCTCTCTGAGTGAAACACGCTACTACAACAAGCTTAGCAGCAGCGTTGTTTCTAAAAGACCGCTACTACTATATGTAGCCTATCGGCTTAGTATTGAGAGTTTTAGTAGTAGCACGTTTAAACGAGGACGCGCTACTGCTACGTGTGTATCTGTAGCACGTTTAACCTGCACGCGCTACTGCTATATTTAGCACTAGCGCCCTTTTTTAACAAGCGCTACTGATAATATTCTGTGTATAAGGTTTTCCCTAGTAGTGCACCATAGAGCGTCAACCTCGAAGCAACCAAATAAATACAAAGGAAATTACAACATCTCATTGAGAATGGGCATGTACGTGAGAGTTTAAGTCCTTGTGTCATTCCGGTTACTCTTGTGCCGAGGGAAGATGGTAGTTTTCACATGTGTTTCGATTGCCGTCCCATAAATGCTATCACCGTTCGCTATGGGCATCTCATCCCAGGCCTTGATAATAAGCTATATGAGCTTAGTGGAGCCATAATTCTCAAAAATTGATCTTAAAAGTGGCTATTACCAAATTCACATTCAACAAGGTGATGAATGGAAAACCGCTTTTAGAACTAAATTTGGATTGTACGAACGGTTAGTTATACCTATGGGCTTATCAAAAGCACCCAGCACTTTCATGCATGTGATGCACTATGTTATTCTCAAATACATTGGCATATGCGTTGTGGTCTACTTTAAAGATATACTCCACTAGTGGAAAAAGTGCTAGCCACAACTTTCGTTGGTGGTGCGCCATTGTCAACCAACGCCAACACTATCTTTTTCAAATAGTGGTGGTGTTGGCTTATTTGGTACAACATTAGTAGGGGCATAGTGGTGGCATTGGAAAACAGGGGAGCGGCAAAAGTATATGGGATCAACAATTTGTACTAGGCGTGATATAGTGCTAGCGTGGAATAACATGGAATGCCAACACTATTATGTTTAGTTGTGGCGTGTTGTTGGTTCCCATGTCAGTATTGTTATTTTGTCAATCCAAACATTCTTATATTCTTATTTTTAAAGTATATTGTTGTTAGGGACTTCAAATATGTAGTTTGACACTTATAATATTGTAGTTTACTTTATTAAATTTCTATTATTTTAAATGGAAATAATGACATTTTTTAAAATATGTACTTTGAGACTTTTTTCCTTTTTAATTTAAGACGTGAAATATATAGTTTTGAGCCTTCAATTATGTAGTTTGACACTTCCAATTTTTTCTTTTTAGTTTTTTATGTGGTGATCTTTTTATAGTATATTATAATTTACTTTTATTAAATTTATATTGTTTTAGATGGAAATACTGGCATTTTTTAAATATGTACTTTGGGACTTCAAATTTACCTTTTTCCTTTTTAGTTTGAAACTTGAAATATGTAGTTTTGAGCCTTCAAATATGTAGTTTGACACTTCCAAATTTTTTCTTTTTATTTTCTAGGTTGTGATCTTTTTTATAGTATATTGTAGTTTACTTTCATCAAATTTATATTATTTTAAATGGAAATACTGATAAGTTTAAATTTATATTAATTCGAAATTCGCATTGGGCCAAGCCCAAGTATTAGGAGGCCGTGGGGGTCAAAACCAGGGCAACGGCACCCTCACCCCACTCCCTCTCTTTCGTTCCCCTTCCTCTCCCTCTCTCCCCGCTCGTCGTCGCTGCTATGATTCCGGCCGGTTCCGGTGGTTAGGTAATCTTCGTCTCTCTCCCCCTCTCTCCCTCTCTCGCCGCTCGTTGCCCTCCAATTTGATTGTAGTTCATTTCGTTTTGAGCTAGGTTTCTTCGACCGCGGCGGCCGAAGCGACGACGATGGCGGCGGCGGAAGAGACGACGGCGACGGAAGCGACGAACTACTAGGGTTCATCGCCTCCATCTCCATCCCTCGGTGAGTTCATCCCCTCCACTTTTGTTTATCGCTAGGGTTCATCATGGCTAGTGCTTGTACAATATTATTTGTTAAATTGTTATATTAGAACTTGAGGGATTAACCACTTTCATCCATATAAGGGCACTATATAGAATCATAATGGGAAGACAAAGCAAATAAAAAACATGTTCTCAGGGACAATCTTAATACCATGAAATTTGTGTGCCGCAAAGCTTCAATGGCATTACACAAATACTTTTCATATACTATTGTGAAATGTTTTTCCCTTTTGTGTTGCAAAGTAACAATCTCACTAATATTACTTGAAGTTCGAGATTAATTACAAATAGTTTGTTGCATTTTTACCATTTGGTCTTTGGTAAAGGAAGAGTGTAAAACAAACTCAAATGTAGTGTTCCTAATGTTAAAAGGACTTGCTAGTTATCACTACCAGTACTTGTAGTATATACAATTTCTTTCCTTGTTTATCACTTTCTTAGGTTTCTACGGCATAACTAAAATGAAGGAGAACTAAGGATAAATGCAGATAGCGGGTGCTATCATTATCGAGGCCTTTAAGTTGTATGGTAACATGAATGAACATATGAAAGTGGCAGTGGCAGTTTGTATCTGCATTTTGCATCAATGATCATCATGTGGATGTTTAGATCAAGGTTCCATTGTTTACTCCCATAAAAGAACATAATTTCCTTTGTTTACTTGACAAGTTGTCATGCCTCTATATAGACCAGTTACGTTGTAGAATTTATGTAAGTGTTTGATCAGCAAGGCAATATTTTGTACTCTGGGATTCAGAACACCAAGTAATCCTTGATTTTTTGGTCTACAAATCATTTTCCAACTTGCAAGGCAGTTTCCTTTCTTATTTATGTCATTACCATACCAAAGGAATTTTTTCTCGCTTTATTGACATGATCTAGAATGGTGTGGTGAACCTTGAAGGGGCACATAGAAAAGATGGGCATGGATGCAATCACTCCAGATAATCTTTTATCAATTCTTGTTATTATTGGCATTACATCACTTGCCATACTTTGACATGTGTGTTTGGTTCTTGTCATAACTAAGGAAAAAAATTGTTAGCACTAAGGCCCACATGCTATCTAGTTTGCAAGGCCATTGTGATGCTATCTATATTTTTGTAGTGATTGGCATTAGATCACTTGCCATACTTTGACATGTGTGTTTGGTTCTTGTCATAATAACATATACTTGTTATTATTTTCAAGTTCCAGCCATGACTAGCTCGAACAACCACTACTAGTCCTCGTGCAACTTCGCGGCCTATGAAGTTGACAAAGGCGAAACAGGCACCAACCAGCTAAGATTACAAAAACATCCATGAGCATTGCAAACACATGCATATATACATATATCATCTAACCATTCATTATTGATGATTTCAAATATTTGACTTGCCCCGCATATGTACGAGAACCATCTCTAGAACCGGTCGAGCAGCAACTACCGGTACATGACATGGACATGCTCAGTCGTGAGCTTGTCACGTTAGAGGAGAGTACAATAATGAAGGCATTTAAGGAGTTGAATGACTCCCTGAAGAATGAGAAGGAAGATATGATCGACGAGAACTATGATCTCTGCGATAAGAAATTGAAGCTCATCAACCAGAAGGACAAACTGGTCATCGAGATCAAGTCTATGAAGAAGGAGATACGGCTCCTGAAGACCGAGAGGGCGGAACTGAAGTCCCACAAAGTCCATTACAGAAAGGAGGGATAGAGCAATAGGAACAAGTTGCGTGAGATGATGATCATTCTTCATCATCGAGACATGTAATGTGTGCATATATGTAGGTAGTAGTTTAGCTACCGGATAACTTTTGCTTGTAGCTAGCTAGCAGATAACTTTTGCTTGTAGGTAGCAAGCTAGTTGATCACTACTGTTTTTGGATTTGAAGTTACCAATAGAAGTTTAAATGGTTGCACATATACTAATAGTTGGGTATTTTTTTATTATTGAAAAAAAATTGCTGACGTTGTTTCACAATAAACGCCATAGCTAACACAATATATTGTTGGCGTTAGCCAGGTGGCACGCAATAAGTACTAAAATACTGTTGATGTGTCGCCAACGCCACCACTAAATTGTTTTCACTCACGCCATATTGGTGGTGTTGGGTGTCTATGCCAGCAAGGCACTTTTTGCCACGCCATAGCTAGGTTGTTTTCCACTAGTGTTGTGTTTAGCAAATCTCTAGAAGATCATGTCACCGATCTTAGGGATGTTTTGCAAGTTCTTAGAAATGAACACCTTTATGCTAACATGGAAAATTGCACTTTTGGTGTTGACAAGCTTGTTTTCTTGGGATTTTTTGTATCTTCTAAGGGTGCTCATGTTGATGAGACTAATATTGATGCTATTAAAACTTGCCACAACCCAACAACTTGCAACAAGTGCGTAGTTTCCTTGGCTTAGCTGGTTTCGATCGTCAATTTGTTAAAGACTTTAGCACTATTGCATCACCATTACATGCTTTGAGCAAGAAAAATGCACCCTTCATATGGGGACCCTCTCAAGATACCGCATTTGACGAGCTTAAATCTTTGCTCACACATGCTCCAATACTTGCACTGCCTAATTTTGACAAAACTTTTGAAGTGCATTGTGACGCTAGTGGCAATGTTATCGGTGGAGTTTTGATGCAAGAAAAGTGACCCATTGCATATTTTAGCGAAAAACTATCCGGCACTCAATTTAACTAGCCCATATATGACAAGGAACTATAATGCTTTGATGTAAGTGTTGCATGTTTAGGAGCATTATCTTCGCCCACATGAGTTTGTCATACATATTAATCACGAGATGCTTAAATACCTTAAAGGTCAAACCAAGTCCAATAAACGGCATGCCACATGGAGTGAATTCATTAAGTCTTTTCCTTGTGTGATCAAGTACATAAAGGGTAAAGAAAATGTTATGGTGTATGCCGTTTCCCGCAAGTGCATGTTAGTTACTCAACTTGAATTGAATGTTTTGAGCACATTAAAGATTTGTATGTGCATGATCCTTCGTTTGTGATTCCTTATGCCAAATGCCACTCACACACTTATTGGGATGGGTATTATCTCAAAGATGGCTATCTTATGCATGCAAGCAAACTTTGTGTACCAGAGTCTTCTATTTGTTTGTTACTTTTGCAAGAGGCTCATGGCGGACTTATGGGACATTTTGCCGCGACAAGATGTCGGTGTATTAAACATGGGTGTGTAATACCCTGACTTATGCACAGGCAAGTAGTAGCCCTCCCGCCAAATGAACGCCTCAATGGAAGCTCCCAAGTCAAGGAAGCATATGTTCGAGAGATCAAAGAGTGCATCAAGAAGACCAAGACAAACTACAGAAATGAAGTACAAGAAGCGGGCCCTTGCCAGCAAGGCAGGACAGGCAAGGCGAAGGCCCGGTGGGCATTGGGCCTGGCAAGGATTCGCCTACCACCAGCACTCCACCTCACCGGAGCAGGTAGTCACCCATTGGTGAGGTGTTGAGCCCGCACATGGTTTGGTGAGGCTTGTCAGGCACGTGGCAGCCCGGTGGAAGAGGAATTACCTTTATCGACACCTGTCCTAATGGGGTGTCAAGCTAATAGGAGGTAGTTGAGCAAGCGGTGCGGCAACCTTGCCAGGGCTCCTCCTCCTTACAACACCTAGCGATGCATTTAATGCATTTTTTCCTAACTAGCAGAGTTGGGTATCATAGTTTTGTTTCTATCTAAGCACCCTGTAATGACCCTTTGCCATTGTGGTAACCCCTTGAGCTATAAAAGGAGGGCCAGGAAACCTTTACGAGCGTTCGAACCCATTGTAACCTCAAGCATACATGTCCGTGCAGCTGCTTTCTCCTCGTACCTTGCCAGGGGAGAGCGCTCCTTGGACTCACACACATCCAATACATCCAAGCAGGAGTAGGATTTTATGCTTCTCAGCGGCCCGAACCTGGGTAAACCTTGTTGCGCCTCTTGTTGCCCTTGATCTTTGCGTTGAGTGCACCCCCTTGCCGAACCAGAAGGGGGGCATTGTCCCATAGATCGCCAGCTCCACACCGACATCTTTGGCACACCAGGTAGGGGGGCATTGGCATGAACCAAGATAGCAAGCGGCGCGTCAATTTCATCGAAGTTCTTCATCACGACCACCCATGCTGCCCAAGAAGATGGGCTCCACAGCTGGTAAGCTTTCCACGTCCAAGATTCCATTAGACTCGTCTATGGGTGGTGCAGGCGGTGCCTCCGCCATAGACGGTGCGAATGCCACGGTGGGCACGACCGGCGCAGGCGGCGCGGTCGCCATGCCCGCCACTCCGGGAGCGGATTGCGGAAGCACCAGAGGCGGGTATCTACCCCGAGCTCCTAGAGAAAGTGACGATCGTGGCGCTGGCGACGCAGGTATGCTACCCCTGCCTCCTCAGAGCACCGGCGAGCGCAGCCACCACAGCGACCCCGTTTAGTCAGGCGCAAACCGCGACCCTCACACTACGAGAACTATAACGGCGGCAAGGGGGCGATGTCGAGACACACACTGCATCTGTCGCGAGATGAACTCGACGTGACGTCAAGCGGCTATTGTACCTCCACAGCAGCGCCCGCATGGCAAGTCACCCGTTGATCAAGCCCAGGATCCGCGGACGTCACCCCCACCACGCCAACTTGTCGCCACCCCTAAAGTTGGCCAACAAGATCGCAAGAGCGCTCCTACTGGCTCTGCCAAGAGTCGAGTGATGTCGTGATCTTCTCGTTCCAACATGTCATCAATGACGATAGAAGTGATGGCGCGGGCCCAGATGCTACTGGAATTTCCACTAGTGCCAGACAAGATGGATGAGTGGAGTGTCGTCATCTGAAGTTTGATTGAGTTTGCTGATGCAAACAGATCCCAGTTGGCGGAACCCTCACGATGCCCACCAACCATACCAGTATCTCAAACCAATGGCCGCGTGGTAGGTGGTGCACCCACAGTGCAATCACCTCCTCGGGAACAACCTCCGCAGCAACACTAGCACTTGCAGCAAACTCAGCATGATGCACGGCGTAATGACATGTCGATGGCCTCCTCAAATTCATAGACGCAGCGGGACCAGAGGTCGGTCCTGCTAGATAGGTGAGTAGAGGACGCCCGTCTCACCATTTAACGATGTCGGGAAGCGCACTGTCAATCAAGCAAGCGCAACGGTCCAGTCGTTGATGACCCAGCGCCTGTTGTTGGCGGGTACCTACCTTACGAGGTTGGGTGACCTACCTTTACACGTGAGCTGCGGCAAGTCCGATGGCCGTCCATCCACGCCTTGAAGCTCGAAGTAACAGAGAAGTACAATGACAAGCAGAACCCAGCAGAATTCCTAGGCATCGACACAATTGCCGTGCAGGCTGCCGGAGGAAGAGATGAGAAAATCTTGGCCAACTACTTTCCGTTGGTACTCAAGCCCAATATGATATCTTGGTTGATGAACTTGCCAGAGAACTCCATTTCCTCGTGCTCTGATCTATGTGACGAGTTCATTGGTGCATTTACCAGGGGGCAGAAAGGTCCCGGATTGCCCAGTGATTTGCACGTGATCCCACAGAAGGAAGGAGAAGATCTGCACAGGTACATTCAAAGATTCAGTCATGTGCACCAAAGCATACCGGATATACACCTTGCAGCTGTAATTGTTGCGTTCCACACAAATGTGTGCAATTGCAAGATGAGGGAGAAGACGCATATATGGTTGTCGAAAACCGTCAACGAGCTCTACACGTTGGCGGATAAGTGTGTGCATGCTGAGGAAGGAAGAAGGCTTCCCGGGGAGGAGGCTAGCGTTGAAGTTGATTCTGATTATGACGATGCCGCCACCCCAAAGAGGAAAGGTCAAAGACGCCATAGAAAGAGAAATGGCAAGTCAGTTATGGTTATAGAGGGGTCCAGCAACTCTAGCCCTGCCAAGAAAACCAAAACGGAAAGCGCCGGCAAGGAAGCAGCTGCATGCGCTGATTACCAGGTTGCTGCGGTGGGAGAGAAAGCTGGCAAGGCTGATAGGCCTACTGCAAGATCCACCGTACCAAAGGTCGTGACCTCCAAGAGTGCCTCTAAGTCGAACAGCTAGTCGAGAAATAGAAAGCTGAGTATGAGAAGCGAGACAAGGAGAAGGGCTAGGATAGTACAGGTGGACCCAGCAAGAAGGGTCGCGGTGGTGGAGGCGGACGTCGCAGCAATGCCGGTCAGAAGAAAGAAAAGCCTACCAGGGGCAGAGAAAAGAAACAACGGGATGAAGAGAGTGATGAGGAAGATGGTGAGGAGTCTAGTGAGCATGAGTTCTAGAAGGCAACTGAAGCCATGTGCATTGACGGAGGTGCATCTCTGCACTCCTCCCACCACTGGCTCAAGTAGTGGGCGCGTGAGGTCAATGGAGCAGGGTCGGCAGCAGATGTGCAAAAGCTCCTCAAGTGGTCCCACACGCCTATTATTTTCGATGCTAAGGACCACCCTGATCGCACAACGGCGGTCGGGTGTTTGTCGTTTTTGGTTTCCCCAACGATACACAACCTCAAAGTCACGAAAATACTAGTTGACGATGGGGCCGACTTGAACTTGATCTCGCCTGAGGTGATCAAGAGGCTACAGATTCCTGAAGGTGAGCTCAAGAAGACCTGGACGTTCCAAGGGATCATCCCGGGAAGGAGCCAACCTAAGGGAAAGATCACACTGTCGGTGACGTTTGGCGGGGAACTAAACTACAGGACGGGAAAGATTGTGTTTGATGTTGTTAAGATCCCCTTACCGTTCAATGGATTTCTTGGCCAACCAGCCTTGGCCAAGTTTATGGTAGCATCACACTATGCCTACAACACACTGAAAATGTCAGGGCCCATAGGTGTCATCACCATCAACTCCGACAAGAAGGATGCAGTCATATGCATAGACAAGCTCTACAAAGATGCAGTGGCAACGGAGTCTGCCAGGGCCACAGCCCCCGCTAAAGAGAGGAACAGCAGGAAACTCGGCAAGACATCTAGCGAGACTTCCGGGAAGCGCGCCTCCTCAAAGTGTTGTGCATCCGTTGAGGACTTGCCGAAAAGCTCTATCAGCAAGAGATCCAAAGCTACCCCACCTGCAATGAAGAAGGTGCCAGCATGGGAGGACGGCACTGGTGGTACCTTTACTGTCAGTTCCACCCTTGATAGTAAATAGGACAGCGCGCTCATTACCTTCCTGCGAGCGAATGTAGATGTGTTTGCATGGCAACCATCTGACATCCCCGATGTTCCCGGGAGGTAATTGAGCACCACCTTGTTGTCTATCCCCATGCTCGGCCCATCAAGCAGAAGGTCAGGAAGCAGGCGTTGGAACGGCAACAATTCATAGCACAAGAGATCAAGAAACTCGAGGTAGCGGGCTTGGTCAGAGGAGTATTACACCCAACTTGGTTTGTGAACCCAGTTGTAGTGCGCAAGGCAAATGGGAAATGGAGACTTTGTATTGATTACACTGATCACAACAAAGCATGTCTGAAGGATCCTTTCCCCTTGCCGCGCATTGATCAAATTGTAGACTCCACTGACGGCTGTGACCTGCTCTCATTTCTTGATGCATACTCCGGGTATCACCAGATATTCATGTCTAAGGAAGATAAGGATAAGACTACATTCATTACCCCATGTGGCACGTATTGCTTTATATGTATGCCTTTCGGGCTGAAGAGTGCAGGTTCAACGTTTGCAAGAGCAGTTCAGATTGGTTTTGAGCCACAATTGCACAGAAACATGCAAGCTTATATGGATGATATAATGGTCAAAACCAAGGACAGATCAACCCTCGTCGAAGATTTGGAAGAAACGTTCACAAACTTGCGGAAGATAAACATGAAGCTCAACCCTGAGAAGTGCATCTTTGGTGTTCCATCCAACAAACTTCTCGGGTTCTTTGTGTCCTAGTGTGGGATCAAAGTGAACCCCGACAAGATCGAGGCTATTGAGCAGATCCAAGCAACTAAGACTTTCAAAGATGTGCGATGTCTTGCCGGTTGTGTCGCGGCTCTGAGTAGGTTTATTTCAAGGTCTGCTGAGCGCGCCCTGCCATTTTTCAAGATATTGAAAAGGCAGGCCTTGTAAAATGGACTCTAGAAGCGGAGGTTGCGCTGCAAGACTTGAAAAGATACCTCTCCTCTACACCAACTCTAGTTGCGCCCAGGCCACAAGAATCATTGTTGTTATTCTTAGCAACGACAAATCAAGTGGTCAGTGTTGCACTGGTTGCACGGAGAGAAGTCGACGATGAAGAAACAACGCCAAAAAAAGCCAATCCGCAGCAAGGCAGAGTCTTCCCCGACAGGTCTAGATGCTAGCAAGGCAAGACAAGTCCAAGAAAAAGAAGTCTATCAGCAGATCACGTCGAAGAAGAAAGTGGTGCAACGACCTATATACTTTGTTAGCTCCCTCCTGCAGGGGCTAGATCAAGGTATTCTAGTGTGCAGAAGCTGCTCTTTGGCCTACTCATGGTCTCGAGAAAGCTGCGCCACTACTTTCAGGTGCATGAGATCACTATGGTCACTCGCTTCCCATTGCAGCGCATTCTGAGAAATCCATAGGCAACTGGCAGGATAGTGGAGTGGGCATTTGAGCTGTCAAGTTTTGCAGTAAAGTTTGAGAGCACATCAACTATTCAGAACAGAGCATTCGCAGAACTCATTGCAGAATGGACGCGGACGCAAGATGATGAGATTGAGGAGTCAGCCCTTCCCAGCAAAGAAACCGAAAAGAATTGGATCATGTACTTTGACGATGCTTTCTTGCTGCAAGGCGCCGGTACTAGAGTGATGCTTGTCGCACCCACTGGAGAGCATCTCAAGTACATGGTTCAAATGCACTTCCCCCGAGAGCAAGCTACCAACAATACAGCTGAGTATGAGGAACTGCTTGCCGGCCTCAGAACTGTTGTAGAGTTGGGAATCAAAAGTCTGATCATCCTTGGAGACTCGCAACTTGTAGTGAAGCAAGTGGACAAGGATTACCAGAGCCCATTGATGGAAGTGTGCGTGGATGAAGTGAGGAAATTGGAAGAACACTTCGACGGTTTACAAATAGAACACATTCCCCATGCGGAAAATAGCATTGTTGATCAATTGTCAAAGTGTGTTACCCAAAAGCTCCCTGTGGAACCAGGAACTTTTATGCTCCATTTGCATCAACCAACAGTCACCCCATCAACGAGAGCCAAGAAGAGAAGAAAGATAAGTACCAACAAATATTTTTCGGTAGAGCTTCCCGAAGCCGCTAATGAAAATGTTGCCGGGAATAATGAAGTGCTAGCCAATGAGCCGCGACCTCTTGCAGAATCTCAGATTCTTGCCGTTGAGGTTAGCGCTCCCGTGGCTAAGGAAATACCTTTAGTCCTTGTCGTCGAGCCACAAGCTCCGGCATGGGCCCAGCAGATAGTTCAGTTTCTCCAAACAGGGGAACTTCCCGATGATCAAGAGCAAGCTGAGAAAGTAGCCTGTCAATCAAGTATGTATCTGTTTGTGGACAACATTGATAACCCACAAGTATAGGGGATCGCAACAATTTTCGAGGGTAGAGTATTCAACCGAAATTTATAGATTCGACACAAGGGGAGCCAAATAATATTTTTAAGTATTAGCAGTTGAGTTGTCAATTCAACCACACCTAGAGATTAAATATCTGCAGCAAAGTGATCAGTAGCACAGTAGTATGATAGTTTTTTATAGCAGTGGTAACGGTAACGATTGTAATAGTAGCAGTAGTTTTGTAGCAGGTGTAACAGCAGCAACAACAATTGTAACTTAGCAAGAACAATATGTGAAAAGCTCGTATGCATTGGATTGGTGATAACGTTGGGTAATATTCATCATATAACAGTCATAACCTAGAGAGACACAGAACTAGCTCCAGTTCATAAATATAATGTAGGCATGTATTCCGTAAATAGTCATACATGCTTATGGAAAAGAACTTACATGATATCTTTTGTCCTACCCTCCCGTGGCAGCAGGGTCCATAAGGAAACTAAGGGATATTAAGGCCTCCTATTAATAGAGAACCCGAACAAAGCATTAGCATATAGTGAATACATGAACTCCTCCAACTACAGTAATCACCGGAAAGAATCCCAATTATTGTCACCTTGGGGTATACAGATCATAACACGTAGCAGGTGCATATAACTTACAAGATTAGATCAAGAACATAGATATAATGGTGAAAACATAAACGGTTTCGATCTGAAATCATGGCACTCGGGCCCTGGTGACAAGCATTAAGAACGGCAAAGTCATAGCAACATCAATCTCGAAACATAGTGGATACTAGGGATCAAGCCCTAACAAAACTAACTCGATTACATGATTAATCTCATCCAACTCATCACCGACCAGCGAGCCTACGAAGGAATTACTCACTCCCGGCGATGGGCATCATGAAATTGATGATGGAGGATGGTTGATGATGACGAAGACTGAAAATCCCCCTCTCCAGAGCCCGGAACGGGCTCCAGATCTGGCCTCCTGATGAAGAACAGGAGGTGGCGACGGCTTTGTATCGTAAAACGCGATGAAACTTCCTCTCCTATTTTTTCTAGAAAAATAGGATTTTATAGCATCAAAATTAAGGTCAGCGGAGCCTCATGGACCCCACTACCCACCAGGGCTTGCCAGAGGAGGTGGTGCGCCCCGGTGCCTAGTGGACAGCTGGGGCACCCCCTCCGGTGGGTCTTGGTTCTAGTATTCTTTATTTATTCCAAAATAATTCTCCAAAAGGTTTCGTCCGATTCTGAGAACTTTTATTTGTGCACAAAAACAACACCATGGTAGTTCTGCTGAAAATAGCGTCAGTATGGGTTAGTTTCATTCAAATCATGCAAATTAGATTCCAAAACAAGAGCAAAAGCGTTAGGAAGAGTAGATATGATGGAGACGTATCAAACATCCTGTGTAGAAAGAGACCAAACGGGGTGAAATTGAAGTGCATTTCCCGGGAAGATGGACTAGAGTTGTTGGCAGAGATACATGGAGGCGTATGTGGTTCTCACATAGGATCAAGAGCCCTTGTCGAGAAGGCTTTTCGGTAAGGTTTTTATTGGCCCACTGCCCTCCAAGATCCAACTAATCTAGTAACAAGATGTGAAGCATGCCAGTTCCATTCAAAGAGCATACATCAACCAGCACAAGCCCTCCAAACAATTCCTCTCTCATGTCCTTTTTCGGTCTGGGGGCTCAATATCTTGGGCCCTTTCCCCCATGCTACCCGGGGCTTTCAAATCTTGTATGTTGCCATTGGCAAGTTAACAAAGCAGCCAAAAGTAGAGCCAGTGAGGAAGTGATATGTCTCCATCGTATCTAATTTTCCAAACACTTTTGACCTTGTTTTGGACTCTAACTTGCATGATTTGAATGGAACTAACCCAAACTGGCGTTGCTTTCAGCAGAACTGCCATGGTGTTATTTTTGTGCAGAAATAAAAGTTCTCGGAATGACCTGAAACTTCACGGAGAATATTTTTGGAATATATAAAACATACTGGCGAAAGAATCAACGTCAGGGGGCCCACACCCTGTCCATGAGGGTGGGGGCGCGCCCCCTGTCTCATGGGCCCCCTGAGGCTCCACTGACCTCAACTCCAACTCTATATATTCATGTTCAGGGATAAAAAAATTAGGGAGAAGGATTCATCATGTTTTACGATACGGAGCCGCCGCCAAGCCCTAATCTCTCTCGGGAGGGCTGATCTGGAGTCAGTTCGGGGCTCCGGAGAGGGGAATCCGTCGCCATTGTCATCATCAACCTTCCTCCATCACCAATTTCATGATGCTCACCGCCGTGCGTGAGTAATTCCATCATAGGCTTGCTGTACGGTGATGGGTTGGATGAGATTTATCATGTAATCAAGTTAGTTTTATTAGCATTTGATCCCTAGTATCCATTATGTTTTGAGATTGATGTTGCTATGACTTTGCTATGCTTAATGCTTGTCACTAGGGCCCGAGTGCCATGATTTAAGATCTGAACCTATTATGTTTCCATGAATATATGTGATTTCTTGATCCTATTTTGCAAGTCAATAGTCACCTACTATGTGTTATGATCCGTTAACCCCGAAGTGACAATAATCGGGACAATTACCGGTGATGACTATAGTTTGAGGAGTTCATGTATTCACTAAGTGTTAATGCTTTATTATGGTACTCTATTAAAAGGAGGCCTTAATAACCCTTAGTTTCCAATAGGACCCCACTGCCACGGGAGGGTAGGACAAAAGATGTCATGCAAGTTCTTTTCCATAAGCACGTATGATTATATTCGGAATACATGCCTACATTACATTGATGAACTGGAGCTAGTTCTATGTCACCCTATGTTATAACTATTGCATGAGGAATCGCATCTGACATAATTATCCATCACTGATCCATTCCCTACGATCTTTTCACATATTGTTCTTTTCTTAGTTACTTTTCCGTTGCTACTGTTACAGTTACTACAAAAACTACTACTGTTACTTTTGCCACCATTACCACTGCTTCCATATTACTTTGCTACTAAATACTTTGCTGCAGATATTAAGTCTTTCAGTTGCGGTTGAATTGACAACTCAACTATTAACTTGAGAATATTATTTGGCTCCCCTTGTGTTGAAACAATAAATTTGGGTTGAATACTCTACCCTCAAAAACTGTTGCGATCCCCTATACTTGTGGCTTATCAGGAAGGTAACTGCACAGTCAGCTGTCAAGTTCTTCAAAGGACTAGTTTGCCGTTTTGGAGTTCCCAACAGGATCATCACTCACAACGGCACATGGTTCATGAGCCGCACATTCACACAATACATCCAAAGCCTTGGAAGCAAGGTCTGCTTTGCCTTCGTTGCTCACCAAAAAGTAATGGGCAAGCGGAATGGACTAATGCTGAAGTTCTGCGCGGGCTCAAGACGAGAACTTTTGACAAGTTGCACAAGTGCGAGAGGAATTGGATTGATGAATTACCAGTGGCTCCTTGTTTACTCGGAACGACACCAAATCGAGCTACTGGCCAAACACTCTTCTCCCTAGTCTATGGTGCAGAAGCGGTGCTACCCACGAAACTCATATACGTGTCACCTCGAGTACTTTCCTATGATGAAGTAGAGCAAGAGCACCTCCAGCATGATGATGTCGTGCTCCTCGAGGAAGATCGTCTTCAAGCAGTTGAGCGAGCTGCATGCTACGAGCAAGCCTTGTGCCGCTATCATAGCCACAAGGTTCATGCCTGAAGCTTTGAGGAAGGCGACCTTGTCCTTCGGCACGTTCAATCAGCCAAGGGAGCAAACAAGTTGATGCCGAAGTGGGAAGGCCCTTACCAGGTAGTACAAGTCACCACCTGGTGCAGTCCATCTAGAGACCAAGGGTGGCATTCGTGTGAAAAACTCGTGGAATATTGAGCATCTTTGCAGGTTCTACCCGTAAGGCGCCGTTGCCGGGCCTTGTCCCGGCAATCACTTTTGTACAAGCATAGTCTCAGAGACTTGTGACCCTTTGTACAAAGCAGGCGCAGACCCTGTGCATATCTAAATAAAACTAAGTGTTTCGCAAACTTTTATGCATGTTTACTTACGTATCATTGCATAAGTATGATGTGCTTTACACTTGCTCAAATGAAATGACTAATGCACCTTCAAGGTCTTTGCACTACCTTTTTTCTTCTTTCTTTTTCTACAAAGATAGAAGGATTCCCCCGCGTACAAGTTTCTCGGGGAGGGATGGTGAAGGTGAGCAGATGGCTCCTTGCGCGCTCGATGTTCATTTCATACAATAAGAAGTACAGCAAGAAATATATAAGTTGAAAAAATTTCAACTAAAGTTACATCATTCGCTTCTTCGAAAATCCTCCTTGCATAGGCCCTGAGTTCATACGAGAAACCTTCACGTGAAAGAATCTTGTTGTGTTTTATTTCACACTCCAGTTCTACTTCGAGTTTGCTCGACGGAATCTGTGCAAGCCGCGTTCGAGGCCGACAAGTTACCTTGCCAATGGTCACTCCCCGGCAAGCTTCCAACAGTGTAGGGCACTAGGATGAAAATCATATGTAAATAGAGACAAGCAAGGAGGATAATATTCATTCATTTGAGCACATCAAATATCATACACTTATCGAAAAACGAAAAGTTCTCGGTAATGCCTTTCTTGTCCCTCTCCTCCTAGGGTTCACGTCGGAGGCCAAAATGAGTGCCTAGCCAGAGCATGTCCGCCCCCACCAGGACTAGAAGGACACGACCCAGCAGGATTAGAGGGATGCCCCTTCCTCGGCAGGCAAGACGAAGCTGGGGTCCAGGTGCAGATGATGGTGCTACTGGTGCCCAGCTGGTGAAGAAGGTGCTGCTGGCGTTCAGCTGGATGACGTGGCTAGACTGTGTCGGTATTTCCCCAAAGAGGAATGGATGATGCAGCACAGGTACGGTAAGTATTTCCCTCAATTGTGAACCAAGGTATCAATCCAGTAGGAGAACCAAGCAACAATATGTAAATGGTACCTGCACACAAAGAACAAATACTTGCAACCCGATGCGTAAGAGGGGTTGTCAATCCCTCCTCGGGAAAAACATAGATTGGTTTGTATGAGTTTGGGTAAATAGATCTCGCAAAAACAAAAAATAAAAGAAGTAAAGAAAAAGTGCAGCAAGGTATTATTGGGTTTTTGGAATAATAGCTCTGAAAACAAATACGACAAAAAATAGATCAGAAAGAAAATATGATAAAAGATAGACCTGGGGGCCGTAGATTTCACTAGTGGCTTCTCTCGAGCAAATACCGCACGGTGGGTAAACAAATTACTATTGGGAAATTGGTAGAAGAACAAATAATTATAACGACATCCAAGGCAATGATCAATATATAGGCATCACATCCAAGATTAGTAGACCAACTCCTGCCTGCATCTACTACTATTACTCCACACATTGACCGCTATCCAGCATGCATCTAGTGTATTAAGTTCATGGAGAAACAGAGTAATGCAGTAAGAACGATGACATGATGTAGACAAGATCTATTCATGTAGGAATAGCCCCCATCTTGCTATCCTTAATAGCAATGATACATGCGTGCCTCTCTACCCCTTCTGTCACTGGGACAGGACACCGCAAGATCGAACCCATCACAAAGCACCTCTTCCCATTGCAAGAAAAATCAATCTAGGTTGCCTAACTAAACCAAAGATTCAAAGAAGAAATATGAGGCTATAAATAATCATGCATATAAGAGATCAAAGAAGACTCAAAAAATATTCATGGATAAAAATCTAATCATAAACTCGAACTTCATCGGATCCCAACAAACACACCGCAAAAAGTCATTACATCAAATAGATCTCCAAGAGACCATTGTATTGAGAACCAAAAAGAGAGAAGAAGCCATCTAGCTACTACCTACGGACCCATAGGTCTATGGTGAACTACTCACACATCATCAAAGGAGCACCAATGAGGATGATGAACCCCTCTGTGATCGTGTTCCCCTCCGACAGAGTGCCGAAATAGGGCTCTAGATTGGACCTTGTGGCGGCTGGAATTGTTTTTCGTCGACTCCACTAGGGTTTCCGGAATATTTCGGTATATTTATAGAGCGAAGACGCGGTGCAGGAGACCCCCGTGGGCCCCACAACCCACCAGGGCGTGCCCTGGTGTCTTGTGGTCCCCACGAGCCTCCCCTCTGGTCCTTTCTTAGCCCACAAGTTGTCTTCTAGTCAAAAAATATCCAAAAAGTTTCACTTCATTTGGACTTCGTTTGGTAGGGATATTCTGCGAAGTAAAAAACAAGAAGAAAAATAGCAACTAGCACTAGGCACTATGTCAATAGGTTAGTCCCAAAAATGATGTAAAGTTGCTATAAAATTAATATAAAACATCCAAGATTGATAATATAACGGCATGGAACAAGAAAAAATTATAGATACATTGGAGACGTATCAGCATCCCCAAGCTTAATTCCTACTCGTCCTCGAGTAGGTAAATGATAAATACATAATTTTTGATGTGGAATGTTGCCTAACATGTTCATCACATATTCTTTTCTTTTGTAGCATGGACATTTGGACTTTTATATGATTCAAAGCAATAGTCTATATTTGACATGAAGACTTCAATACTCAAGCATATCAACAAGCATCCATGCCTTCCAAAATATCAACACTGAAGAAAGTTATCCCTAGCCCATCATCCTCAATCATTGATCAATTCACGAAACACACTCGTATATTAGCAATATCCAATGCTCAAGTATGATCACAGTGCCCCTAGTTGGTGCTTTATAAGAGAGGATGGAGATTCAAATAAAAATAAAAATTGCACAAAAGTAAATGGATAGGCCCTTCACAGAGGGAAGCAAAAATTTGTAGAGGTGCCAAAGCTCAAAGCTTAAACTGAGAGATAAAATGACCGAGTAGTTCCCAATAATTTCCATGCTAGATACATCATAGGCGGTTCCCCAACATAAAATAAAGTTTATTCCTTTTCCCACCATACTTTCACATTCCACGACTAGCCATATCCACGTGTACCGACCATACCAACACTTTCCAAGGAATTTATTATTTGACAACATAAAGTAAAAAAATCATTTTGGGATTGGGCATCCCTATTACTGTCGTACTCTTGTGCAATGACAAGCGAATAAACGCTCATCTTGAGAATAACACATCTAGCATGGAAAAATATTGGCCACCCCCTGCCACTTCATGAGGGGTACGGGCACACAAAAAGGAAATTCATTTTAAAAAAATAGAGGTGGCACATACAAATTTACTTAGAATGGCACAGAAATACCGCATATAGGTAGGTATGGTGGACTCATACGGCAAAATTGAGTTTAAGGATTTTGGATGCACAAGTAGTATTCCCACTTAGTACAAATGGAGGCTAGCAAATAGATTGAGAAGCAATGAACCAAGAAACGAAAATTCACATAAACGAGCATTGAGCATAACTAACACCGAATAATGCACCACAAGTAAGATGTAATTTCATTGCATAACTATTGACTTTCACGCTTGCATAGGGAATCGCAAACCTTAACACCAATATTCTTAGTAAAGCATAATTACTCACCAACATGACTCACATATTACTATCATCATATCTCAAAATTATTACAAATAATCAAGTTTATTTTTTCCAATGATCTTCATGAAAGTTTTTATTATATCCCTCTTGAATATCTATCACTTTGGGACTAGTTTCATATGTTGCAATTGCTTTTGACAATCTCAAACAAAGTTAAGTGAAGAACATGAGCATAAAAGTTTTCACCTCTCAAAATAATTTAAGTGAAGCATGAGAGAATTTCTTCAAAAAATTTGTCAGGACCCCGACTCGATGCCACATAGGTCTAGCATGTAACACCTCATATCACTTTGCGGCCTCACGCACGGTATTCCCACGGGTGTCGTCTTACTTTTGCCCGGGACCGTTTGCGCCTTTTGGCACACGTATATGATAGTGTCGCTAGCATCCATATGATAAGGAGCCCGGGCTGACATGGCTAGTCGTAAACCCAAAGTGGCACAGACTTACAGGGACAGGCATCCATGACCCAGCAACGAACGTGTCGGTCATCAGCAAATGGGTCCGGGCTGTAGCACTGGGCTAGCAGGACTCCGGTAAACCGGGCTGTAGCGGGCTAACAGGACTCCGGTACTCAATGCGTGACATTTCCCCGAAAGGACAGACACAGGAACGAAGAAGGACACATGCCGGCCAGCCTAAGTGTTCCGAAGCAGTAGCAAGCTACCATGGCTCAGTGGTAACACTAGGAGACATTTCCCGGTAAGAGAGGCTACTAAAGATAAACAACTAGATAGTCAAATCCCACACATACCAAGCATTTCAATCATACACACAATATGCTCGATATGTGCAAATACAACAAGGCATCACAACATGACTCTACGACACAAGTACTTTATTTCAGGCTCAAAGAGCCATACATAACATACACATAGGTACGGGTCACACGACCCAGCATTCAAGTCATACAGTCATACAAACCAGCAGCGGAAGTAACTTGTCTGAGTACAGACAACTAGTAAAATAAAAGAGGCTTGGAAAGCCTAGCTATACTACGTGGTCCTTCACAAGCTCAGGATCACCACCTGGGCCTTAGCCTACTCATTGATGTCAACGTCTACGAAGAACCCATCAGAAGGGGTTGCAGCGTCTTCTGTAAAAATGTAAATTATAGCAACATGAGTACAAAGGTACTCAGCAAGACTTACATCAGATCCTACATACATGCACATTATCAAGAAGGGTTGGTGGAGTTATTGCAGCAAGCCAGCTTTGACTCTTGGCTAGGCTATCCTACGAGACTCCAATTTGAAATGGTTTTGCGCACACGAGTCCACTACTCACCACTTCAATACACTACCGAGGACCCACCTCCGTCTTCCCACGGAAGAGCCATCCTCGGCACTCACACTTATCTTGAGGCTTTTAGTAGTTTCCATTTACTTGTCTATGAACTGTATAGGCAACCAAGTAGTCCTTTACCGCGGACGCGGCTATTCGAATAGATCATGATAACCCTGCAGGGGTGTACTTCTTCATACACGCTCTCACCACTTACCGTCGTTTACACGACATGTACTCGGCAACCTTCAAGCGGAAGCCCAACGTGGGTGTCGGCCACGACCTACCTAATCACCTAAGTCTCTAATCCAGGTTTATCGCCTATCCAGGTTCCATCCGCAGGGAGTCCGGCAGAGGTTTCCCATACAGCCCCGAACGATGTGTACAGGGTTCCCGAGATACCTAACGGGTATTCGGTACACCGTGCCACGTACCTACCGCATCACAGCCCACCCCTACGGTCAGCGCTGTCCACGGCCTCCAGTAGGCTACAAACACCAGAAACTACTTGCAACTCCTGGACAGAGAACTAGGGTGAATAAGAAGCCGAGAGGGTCCATTGGTTTCGGGCCCAATGCATGGTAGTAGCTGATTCTTAAATCACACATACAGATCTCAGTGCTTAAGGTCGGCTTCAATGAAACAACCCACCATGTACTCCTACATGGCCTCTCATCGATACCTTTACCAAATCGTGTTCACCACACCACTCTCATTACCGACATAATCATTTCACTCTAGCCCATCACCCAGATGAACCAGACCTGACACGACTCTAAGCATAGCAGGCATAGCAAGGTAGGAACAACACATACATATGGCTCAAACAACTCCTACACATGCTAGTGGGTTTCATCTAGTTACTGTGGCAATGACAGGTCATGCAGAGGAAATGGGTTCAACTACCGTAGCACACAGCAGTTTGAAACGCGTTGTCTTAATGCAGTAAAAGAGAGCAGGAGCGAGAACATGGGATTGTATCGATATGATCAAATGGTTGGTTGCTTGCCTGATGGTTCGATGCACTGATATGGTTCTTCGCTAGGGTAATCACGGTACTCCTCGGAGGCAGAACCTGCCGCAAAGAACACCGATACACAACCATCACCAAACAATGTGCGACAATATGATGCATGCATGAAACATGGCAATATGAGTGTGTTGGGCTAATGCAACTAAGACCAGAAGGGTTTGAACCAATTTGAACCAAAGATTCAAATTTCAAACTCATATATGGCCCTTTAAAGTGTTTTATCTTGTTCTGCATTAAACATCAAGTTAACTTGTTTAATCATGCATGAAAACAGTACAGATGGATAGATTGGATTTTTCTGATCATTTTTCATATATAACTTGTCTGATTTGGAGTTACAGATTAAAAGTTATGAATTTTTGAAGTTTAAACTATATTCTGGAATTTCCTATATTAGAATAAATCCAGAAATTAATTTATTGCGTCAGCCATGCGTCAGGATGACGTCAGGGTCAACGGAGACGTCCAGGTCAAACCTAACTGTGGGTCCAGGGTGTCAGGGTAATTAGTTTAGTTTAAAGTTTAATTAAAACTAACCCTATTTAGTTAACAGGGCTGGGCCCCACCTGTCATTGACTCATCGGGGTCAACCAGGGCCCACCCGCGGTCAAACCAGGTCGGCTGCACCGGCGTTTAGCCGCCGGCGAGCCCGACGCGGCGGCGGAAGTGGTTTTGGCCGTTCCGGCAACCAAACGAGTCGCGGAGGCCATCGGAGTGGAGCTGAGGAGGAGCCGCAGCTCTTGGTGGAGTCCGTTGGGGTCGGGGTGGCCGGAGTTGGCGCCGGCGACGACTTTGGCGGCCACCGGAGTTCGGCCGAAGGCGAACTTGATGCTAGAGGGATCGGTGAGGTGCGGGGAGTAGCTGGTTAGGTGCTACGTGACGTGGTGAGCATGATGGACACCAAGTTGTGGCCGGAGGGTGACCGGGAGCACGTCGGCGACGAGCTCCGCGGCGGTGGGTGCGGTTGAGCTTCGGGAGGTCATTACACAGCTCGGGAGCAAGAAAAGAAGGGAGGGGAAGATGGTTAAGCTCACGGGGAGTTCGACGAAACACTTGGTGCGGCCGGGGACGGGCCGGAGCGACGACGGCGTTGAAGGGGATCTCCGGCGACGGCGGTTCGGTCGAGGTCGATGCGGTGGACTCGGGCCTTGCGAGCGCTCGGGGCTCGGCTTGCTCGAAGGAGAGGAGGGTGGCGGAGCTCCTGGACACGGCGGCACGGCGTGGGGTTGACGGAGGGCGTGGCTACGGCGAGGGGGTGGCGGCGATGGCGTCGGCCATGGCGGGGGAGCGCGAGAGAGAGGAGTTGGGGGAGAATGGAGGTGTCCTGGGGGTTCACGGCTCGGCGTGGAGTTCATCCATCCAGCCACGAGGCGAGGAGGTGAAGCAGGGCGACGGCCAGCTGCGTGGCGCACGCTGCGGCCGCCGTCGGGCACCTGCCTGCCTGCCTGGCCGGCAAGCAGCTCGCTGGCGCGGCGCTGGGCTGGGCCGGCAGGTGGGCCGGGTGCTGGGCGCCAGGTAAGTTTTTGTTATTTCTCCTGTTTTCTGTTTTTTTAATTCCTCTGCAACTTTGTTGAATTATTAAAAATACTTAGGCAACTCCTAAAATCACCAAACTACTCCTGGTCCATAGTTGGATTATTTCCAACATGAAACATTTTAGTTTGGAGATATTTGAGCATTTGAAATATTTTATATAATTTTAAATGCCCAAATTCAAATATCTATGATTTAATTCAAAGACCCTAAGATGGCCTAGGAAAATGTGCATCACTTTTGGCAGAGGTTCTGAACCAAGACAAAAATGATGGGCATTTTAGAAGGGCATTTCAGGTTCATTGAAAAAGTTTTTAGTAAACCCTAGTTGGTTTCAGAGGGGGCTGGGGGTTCTGTCATCCCCATTTCAGGTTTCTGATGAAAGAATAGACATGATGCAACACTCTAATGCATGAACTAGCTAGGGTGTGACAACTCACCCCCACTCAAAAGAATCTCGTCCCGAGATTTGGGTTCCTCCGGAAAGAAGGCGGGATACTCGAGTCGAAGACGATCCTCCCTTTCCCAAGTTGCTTCATCCTCAGAATGGTGCGACCATTGAACTTTGAGAAACTTGATATTATGACGTCGAGTGGTACGCTCGGCCTGATCGAGGATACGAATGGGGTACTCTCGATACGTGAGATTATCTTGGAGATCAAGCGTTTCGTGGTCCACTCCACGGATAGGATCCGAGAAGCAACGCCTGAGTTGAGAAACGTGGAAGACATCGTGGACTCTGGAGAGATGCGGAGGTAGTTCCAACTGGTAGGCAACTTCTCCTCGTTTAGCGAGAATACGAAAAGGTCCAATGTAACGGGGAGCCAATTTGCCTTTGATACCGAAACGATGGGTTCCCTTCAGAGGAGTAACCCGAAGGTAAGCCTTCTCGTCAACCTCGAAAGTCATAGCCTTATGTTTTCGGTCATATTGACTCTTTTGACGAGATTGGGCTGTTTTCAACTTTTCACGAACGATGCGAACTTGCTCTTCTGCTTCCTGGATCATATCCGGGCCAAAGAATTGTCTTTCCCCGGTTTCTGACCAATTAAGGGGTGTTCGACACCGTCGTCCATAGAGAACTTCAAAAGGGGCTTTACCCAAGCTAGATTGATAGCTGTTGTTGTAAGCAAATTCGGCAAATGGAAGGCATTTCTCCCACTCCATTCCGAATGAGATAACAGAGGCTCGAAGCATGTCTTCTAGAATCTGGTTGACGCGTTCTACTTGACCACTTGATTGAGGGTGAAAAGCGGTGCTAAAGAAAGGCGGGTTCCCATAGCATTTTGGAAACTTTCCCAAAATCGAGAGGTGAAAAGACTTCCTCGATCCGAGTTAATTTCCAAAGGAACACCATGGAGAGACACTATTCGGGAGATGTATAAGTCTGCCAACTGACTAGCAGTTATACTCTCACGAACAGGTAAGAAATGGGCTACTTTGGAAAGACGATCGACAACGACGAAGATAGCATTATTCCCTCTCTTGGTCCTGGGAAAACCGGTAATGAAATCCATACCAATTTTATCCCATTTCCATTCAGGAATAGCTAGGGGTTGAAGGGTGCCAGCAGGCCGTTGATGCTCTGCTTTTACACGACGGCAGACGTCGCAATTAGCAATATACTGAGCAATTTCTCTCTTCATCCTAGTCCACCAGAACCTCTGGCGTAGGTCCTGATACATCTTAGTGCTACCGGGATGAATGGTGAGAGGAGATTCATGAGCTTCCTTAAGGATCAATCGCCTCAGGTTTCGCACCTTGGGAACCACTAGTCGATTCCCGAAGTATACGACCCCTTGATCATCAATGGAGAAACAATTCGCAACTCCTTTCTTGATGTTTCTCTTGATGCGGGAAATTCCCGGATCTACCTTCTGTGCTTTGATGATCTGATCCGTAAGGGTAGGTTTCGCAACCATGGTGGAAAGGAATCCTTGAGGAACAATGTGAAGGTTAAGCTTCCGAAATTCCTCATGGAGAAGCGGTTGACTTTGTTGTAACATCAGGTTGTTACAATAAGATTTACGACTTAGCGCATCAGCCATGACGTTGGCTTTCCCTGGGGTGTAAGTAATTCCTAAGTCGAAATCTGTGATCAACTCAACCCAACGTCTTTGCCTGAGATTCAAATCCGGTTGGGTGAAGATGTACTTCAGACTTTGGTGATAAGTGAATATTTCGCAACGATTACCGAGGAGGTAATGTCGCCAGGTTTTAAGTGCATAGACTACAGCTGCAAGCTCTAGATCATGAGTAGGATAATTCTCCTCATGTGGGTGCAATTGCCGTGAAGCGTAAGCAATTACGTGTCGATCTTGCATGAGAATGCAACCTAGTCCTTGTCGCGAGGCGTCGCAGTAGATAACAAAGTCCTTAGAGAAGTCTGGCGGTACCAGTACGGGAGCAGAAGTCAGGCGTCTTTTCAGTTCCTGAAAGCTGTGCTCACATTGTGGAGTCCATTCGAACTTTTTATCTTTCTTGAGGAGTTCGGTTAGAGGTTTTGCAACTTTGGAGAAATTTTCGACAAAGCGACGGCAATAGCTCGCTAAGCCCAGAAAACTCCGAACTTGCTTGACCGATTCAGGTGGAGTCCAATTAAGGACGGCTTGAACTCGCTCAGGGTTAACAGCAATACCTTTACCAGATATTACATGACCCAGATAGGTCACTTCTGACAACCAAAATTCACATTTAGAAAATTTGGCATAAAGACGATGCTCTCGAAGTTTCTTCAACACTAGCCTTAGATGTTCGGCATGTTCTTCCTCGTTCTTGGAGTAGATGAGTATATCATCGAGGTAAACCACGACGAATTTATCCAAATACTCCATGAAGATTGAGTTCATTAACCGAGAAAAGGTGGCTGGAGCGTTGGTTAAACCGAAGGACATGACGGTGTACTCGTATTGGCCATAACGAGTAACAAAGGCCGTTTTAGGAATGTCCCCGTTCCTGATTTTGATTTGATGGTAGCCCAACCTCAAATCCATTTTGGAGAAGACTGAGGATCCAGCGAGCTGATCATACAGGTCGTTGATCCTGGGGAGCGGATATTTGTTCTTGATTGTGACCAAATTGACAGGTCGATAATCTACAACCATCCGGTCCGTACCATCCTTCTTCTTGACGAAGAGGACGGGGCAAGCCCACGGAGATGAACTAGGTCGGATGAAACCCTTTTTCAAGGACTCATCGAGTTGTTTCTTAAGCTCGGCTAGTTCTAGTGGTGCCATCTTATAGGGTCTTCTAGCAATCGGGACGGTTCCTGGAATGAGGTCTATTACGAACTCAACATCCCTGTCAGGTGGAACACCTGGCAATTCCTCTGGGAAGACATCCGGGAAGTCACGGACTACCGGAACGTCCTCAAGGTCTGGCAAAGGGCTGGCGTTAAGAGAATATAACTGTCGCTTGGCTATTCGGGTCAAGACATTGACTATCTTCCCCGAAGGATGGGTGAGTTGAACAGTCCTAGAGAAGCAATCAATTTTGGCATGATGGGCTGACATCCAGTCCATACCCAAGATGATATTAATATCTGAAGATTTAAGAGCTATCAAAGATGCAAGGAAAACAAGTCTGTCGACTTGGATTTCATTTCCATGACTTACCCTGGAGGTTTGCCATTTGGATCCCGGAGTTGAATTACCATAGAGGTGGGCATCTCACAGAATGTGGTGTTATGCAGACGAGCATAGCTCTCGGATATAAATGAATGAGATGCTCCTGTATCGAAAAGAACAGATGCCGGGTGGCAATTAACAAGGAGCGTACCGAGAACGACGTTGGGATCCTCTTGAGCTTCTTCGGCAGAGATACAGTTGACATGGCCACGTGCAGCGGTGGCCGGCTTGGCGTGGAACACTTTCCCTGTCGGCTTGCCACGGCCAACAGCTTTAGCAGATTGGTTGGGGTTGGTTTGGGGACACTCGCGCATATAGTGGCCTGATTCCCCACACTTAAAGCAAGTCACGGAACTGGTACGTGGAGGAGCATTGTTGGTTGGACCACCATAGGGCTTGGCTGGTGCAAACTGTTGAACGGGGCGAGGCGCCTGGAAGGATGGCCTCGGTGTGAACCTGGGTGGCAGGGCAGTGTTAGGCACCCACACGCGGCGCTTCTGAGGACCAGCACCGGATGAGGAACCCACGTCACGGCCATGCTTGCGTGTTGCGTCATAATCAGTCTGACCAGTCTCAGCACTGATGGCCTTGTTAACAAGCTTCTGAAAAGATGTGCACTCATGCAGACGGAGGTCGCGGCGAAGCTCAGGACTAAGTCCCTTACGGAACCTTGCTTGCTTCTTGGCATCAGTAGAAACTTCCTCAGTTGCATATCGTGCGAGGTTACCGAACTCCCTGCTGTAAGCATCCACAGAGAGTCGGCCTTGAGTGAAACTGCAAAATTCCTCACGTTTACGGTCCATGAGACCCTCCGGAATGTGATGTTCACGGAAAGCCTCGCTGAATTCAGCCCAAGTAGTGACATGGTCCGCTGGGCGCATAGCTCCATAATTCTCCCACCATAGACTGGCGGGGCCTTCAAGATGATATGCAGCAAAGGTGACCTTGTCAGCCTCAGCTACTAGCGCGGAACGCAGTTTGTGAGAAATACTGCGAAGCCAGTCATCAGCGTCGAGAGGCTCGACGGAGTGGTGGAACGTGGGTGGATGTAACTTGATGAAATCACTGAGTGACACCAAGTTATTTCTCTGATGGTGTGCTGTGTTCTGTTCAATACGCTCCAACAAACGGTTGGTCTCCCGCTTGTTTCTCTCGGCTTCCAGCATAACTTCGGCTAGGGAAGGAGGATGAGGCAGATTTGCATTCCCGACTTCACTGCCTTCGGCCTGCTCTTGGGAGCAGGGTTATTGCGCGTGTTGACCATCCTAGGTAAACAAGACAATGATTTAGTCAGAATGATAAGATTCCGACATAGAATACAGAATGTAAGGAATAACTCGGAATGCAAGATGATCATCCGTATGACATGGTAGATACAGAAACCGCTTCTTTTATTCCATCGTCATACACACCATACAAGGTTTAGTACAAGACCAAACAAGGTACTATTACGGTGAAAAGAAGATTACATCTCATCGGAGGCACTCCGAGCTCCTATACATTATTTTTCTACACCTCCGGAAGCGGTACAAACTAGGTCATATCCCACGAGTCACGCAGGACGATAGACGACACAGCTAGTACGAACTAGTGATACTACCACTAACTCAGACCGATCCGTAGTAGTCCTCGTAGAAGTCACCTCCATAGCCTGGAAGCTCAACATGATCATCCGGGAACAGACGATCTCGCGGAGCTTGTGGACCATAGGGGCTAGGATGAGGTCTTGGACCAACAGACGGTGGCCTGCGGGGACCACGAGGTGGGGTGATGCCTCCTACATCACGCCAACCCATCACGTCTGGCAGAGCAGATCTCACAGGATAGAGATCGCGCATATCCGAATATCCAGCTTGCACAGCCGGTGCAAACCGAGTCAAAGTGGCCCAATGGTCAGCACGGGTATTGAAAAGCTCTAGCCTCAAGGCCCGATTTTCACGGTCCTTATCCTCGAGCATCTCAGCAGTGGTGCGAGTCCGTGAATCCTCCTGAGTGGGGTCAGCATAGATAGCCTGGAGATACCCTTGTGCTCCCGGAAGTGATGCTGGCATATACCGGAAATCAGAGTCCCGAAATAGGCCAGTCCTGACTCGCATGATGGTCATCATAGAGTAGGCGGCATCCTGCACAGCCATCTCAATAGTAACCCCGAGTCCATAGGAGCAGTGAAGGGGCTCGGTGGATCCAGGATAAGATGGAAATATCCTGACAGTGCAGAGATACTGGCTTTGATTAAAGTCTCGAAATTGCTCTTCGACCGTGTACTCAGGATACCAACGGTATCCAGCCTCAGTCATTACCCTGACCAACATGGCAGTATGGCCGGGTACATCTAGGCATCGAGTCAGGCGAACCACTTGATTGAGGTCGCGAGTGGCCATCTGAAAGCACAACCATAATGCAAAGGCATTAGAATTTCTAGCAAAATTTCGACAGCATAACAGCTGTAAATGCTCAAAAAGGATTTTGAGACATTTGACAAAGGATTTCATACACACTCAACAACATCATATCAAAGTTCTGAGTCCATCCTAGCAACATAATGTGGTAGTAGAACTGAACTAGGCTTGTATCCATCAAACCTATAAGGTACTACTGATTAGTAACACGTGAACCTGATAGAGAGAAAAGATCCTAATTCCTTAACCCCCGGTGGAAGAATAGACTGACTCAGATCAGAATGTCATAAGATAAAGGAGTAAAAAGAGCCTTACGTTCCAACCCACAAACAATTCCCCTACATATAACTAAAGAATTTCTAGACTCAACATCGACCAGTTTGGCTTGGAGAACCTACAGGCAGTCCGGCTCTGATACCAACGCTGTCAGGACCCCGACTCGATGCCACATAGGTCTAGCATGTAACACCTCATATCACTTTGCGGCCTCACGCACGGTATTCCCACGGGTGTCGTCTTACCTTTGCCCGGGACCGTTTGCGCCTTTTGGCACACGTATATGATAGTGTCGCTAGCATCCATATGATAAGGAGCCCGGGCTGACATGGCTAGTCGTAAACCCAAAGTGGCACAGACTTACAGGGACAGGCATCCATGACCCAGCAACGAACGTGTCGGTCATCAGCAAGTGGGTCCGGGCTGTAGCACTGGGCTAGCAGGACTCCGGTAAACCGGGCTGTAGCGGGCTAACAGGACTCCGGTACTCAATGCGTGACATTTCCCCGAAGGGACAGACACAGGAACGAAGAAGGACACATGCCGGCCAGCCTAAGTGTTCCGGAGCAGTAGCAAGCTACCATGGCTCAGTGGTAACACTAGGAGACATTTCCCGGTAAGAGAGGCTACTAAAGATAAACAACTAGATAGTCAGATCCCACACATACCAAGCATTTCAATCATACACACAATATGCTCGATATGTGCAAATACAACAAGGCATCACAACATGACTCTACGACACAAGTACTTTATTTAAGGCTCAGAGAGCCATACATAACATACACATAGGTACGGGTCACACGACCCAGCATTCAAGTCATACAGTCATACAAACCAGCAGCGGAAGTAACTTGTCTGAGTACAGACAACTAGTAAAATAAAAGAGGCTTGGAAAGCCTAGCTATACTACGTGGTCCTTCACAAGCTCAGGATCACCACCTGGGCCTTAGCCTACTCATTGATGTCAACGTCTACGAAGAACCCATCAGAAGGGGTTGCAGCGTCTTCTGTAAAAATGTAAATTATAGCAACATGAGTACAAAGGTACTCAGCAAGACTTACATCAGATCCTACATACATGCACATTATCAAGAAGGGTTGGTGGAGTTATTGCAGCAAGCCAGCTTTGACTCTTGGCTAGGCTATCCTACGAGACTCCAACTTGAAATGGTTTTGCGCACACGAGTCCACTACTCACCACTTCAATACACTACCGAGGATCCACCTCCGTCTTCCTACGGAAGAGCCATCCTCGGCACTCACACTTATCTTGAGGCTTTTAGTAGTTTCCATTTACTTGTCTATGAACTGTATAGGCAACCAAGTAGTCCTTTACCGCGGACGCGGCTATTCGAATAGATCATGATAACCCTGCAGGGGTGTACTTCTTCATACACGCTCTCACCACTTACCGTCGTTTACACGACATGTACTCGGCAACCTTCAAGCGGAAGCCCAACGTGGGTGTCGGCCACGACCTACCTAATCACCTAAGTCTCTAATCCAGGTTTATCGCCTATCCAGGTTCCATCCGCAGGGAGTCCGGCCGAGGTTTCCCATACGGCCCCGAACGATGTGTACAGGGTTCCCGAGATACCTAACGGGTATTCGGTACACCGTGCCACGTACCTACCGCATCACAGCCCACCCCTACGGTCAGCGCTGTCCACGGCCTCCAGTAGGCTACAAACACCAGAAACTACTTGCAACTCCTGGACAGAGAACTAGGGTGAATAAGAAGCCGAGAGGGTCCATTGGTTTCGGGCCCAATGCATGGTAGTAGCTGATTCTTAAATCACACATACAGATCTCAGTGCTTAAGGTCGGCTTCAATGAAACAACCCACCATGTACTCCTACATGGCCTCTCATCGATACCTTTACCAAATCGTGTTCACCACACCACTCTCATTACCGACATAATCATTTCACTCTAGCCCATCACCCAGATGAACCAGACCTGACACGACTCTAAGCATAGCAGGCATAGCAAGGTAGGAACAACACATACATATGGCTCAAACAACTCCTACACATGCTAGTGGGTTTCATCTAGTTACTGTGGCAATGACAGGTCATGCAGAGGAAATGGGTTCAACTACCGTAGCACACAGCAGTTTGAAACGCGTTGTCTTAATGCAGTAAAAGAGAGCAGGAGCGAGAACATGGGATTGTATCGATATGATCAAATGGTTGGTTGCTTGCCTGATGGTTCGATGCACTGATATGGTTCTTCGCTAGGGTAATCACGGTACTCCTCGGAGGCAGAACCTGCCGCAAAGAACACCGATACACAACCATCACCAAACAATGTGCGACAATATGATGCATGCATGAAACATGGCAATATGAGTGTGTTGGGCTAATGCAACTAAGACCAGAAGGGTTTGAACCAATTTGAACCAAAGATTCAAATTTCAAACTCATACATGGCCCTTTAAAGTGTTTTATCTTGTTCTGCATTAAACATCAAGTTAACTTGTTTAATCATGCATGAAAATAGTACAGATGGATAGATTGGATTTTTCTGATCATTTTTCATATATAACTTGTCTGATTTGGAGTTACAGATTAAAAGTTATGAATTTTTGAAGTTTAAACTATATTCTGGAATTTCCTATATTAGAATAAATCCAGAAATTAATTTATTGCGTCAGCCATGCGTCAGGATGACGTCAGGGTCAACGGAGACGTCCAGGTCAAACCTGACTGTGGGTCCAGGGTGTCAGGGTAATTAGTTTAGTTAAAGTTTAATTAAAACTAACCCTATTTAGTTAACAGGGCTGGGCCCCACCTGTCATTGACTCATCGGAGTCAACCAGGGCCCACCCGCGGTCAAACCAGGTCGGCTGCACCGGCGTTTAGCCGCCGGCGAGCCCGACGCGGCGGCGGAAGTGGTTTTGGCCGTTCCGGCAACCAAACGAGTCGCGGAGGCCATCGGAGTGGAGCTGAGGAGGAGCCGCAGCTCTTGGTGGAGTCCGTTGGGGTCGGGGTGGCCGGAGTTGGCGCCGGCGACGACTTTGGCGGCCACCGGAGTTCGGCCGAAGGCGAACTTGACGCTAGAGGGGTCGGTGAGGTGCGGGGAGTAGCTGGTTAGGTGCTACGTGACGTGGTGAGCATGATGGACACCAAGTTGTGGCCGGAGGGTGACCGGGAGCACGTCGGCGACGAGCTCCGCGGCGGTGGGTGCGGTTGAGCTCCGGGAGGTCACTACACAGCTCGGGAGCAAGAAAAGAAGGGAGGGGAAGATGGTTAAGCTCACGGGGAGTTCGACGAAGCACTTGGTGCGGCCGGGGACGGGCCGGAGCGACGACGGCGTTGAAGGGGATCTCCGGCGACGGCGGTTCGGTCGAGGTCGATGCGGTGGGCTCGGGCCTTGCGAGCGCTCGGGGCTCGGCTTGCTCGAAGGAGAGGAGGGTGGCGGAGCTCCTGGACACGGCGGCACGGCGTGGGGTTGACGGAGGGCGTGGCTACGGCGAGGGGGTGGCGGCGATGGCGTCGGCCATGGCGGGGGAGCGCGAGAGAGAGGAGTTGGGGGAGAATGGAGGTGTCCTGGGGGTTCACGGCGCGGCGTGGAGTTCATCCATCCAGCCACGAGGCGAGGAGGTGAAGCAGGGCGACGGCCAGCTGCGTGGCGCACGCTGCGGCCGCCGTCGGGCACCTGCCTGCCTGCCTGGCCGGCAAGCAGCTCGCTGGAGCGGCGCTGGGCTGGGCCGGCAGGTGGGCCGGGTGCTGGGCGCCAGGTAAGTTTTTGTTATTTCTCCTGTTTTCTGTTTTTTTAATACTTCTGCAACTTTGTTGAATTATTAAAAATACTTAGGCAACTCCTAAAATCACCAAACTACTCCTGGTCCATAGTTGGATTATTTCCAACATGAAACATTTTAGTTTGGAGATATTTGAGCATTTGAAATATTTTATATAATTTTAAATGCCCAAATTCAAATATCTATGATTTAATTCAAAGACCCTAAGATGGCCTAGGAAAATGTGCACCACTTTTGGCAGAGGTTCTGAACCAAGACAAAAATGATGGGCATTTTAGAAGGGCATTTCAGGTTCATTGAAAAAGTTTTTAGTAAACCCTAGTTGGTTTCAAAGGGGGCTGGGGGTTCTGTCATCCCCATTTCAGGTTTCTGATGAAAGAATAGACATGATGCAACACTCTAATGCATGAACTAGCTAGGGTGTGACAAATTTACGAACTCTTAAATAAATCTAAATTAAGCATGAGAGAATTTCTTCAAGAAAATATAGCACACCATGCTCAAAAAGATACAAGTGAAGCACTAGAGAAATTCCATAGCTCATAAAAGTTTAAGTGAAGCATATATAGCAGTTCTAACAAATGATAGCATAGTTTGGCTCTATCAAATAGGTGAGTCCGGCAAGGATAAGTGGGACAAACAAAAAATCAAAATAAGCAAAGACTCATACAATACAAGACGCTCCAAGCAAAACTCATGATATGTGACGAATAAAAATATAGTTCCAAGTAAAATTACCAATGGTTGTTAGAAGAAAGAGGGGATGCCTTCCAGGGCATCCCAAGCTTATTTGCTTGGTTCTCCTTGAATATTAACTTGGGTTGCCATGGGCATCCCCAAGCTTAGGCTCTTTTCACTCCTTATTCCTTCGTCCATCGTGATCTCACCCAAAACTTAAAAACTTCAATCACACAAAACTTAACAAAACGCTCGTGAGATCCGTTAGTATAATAAAGCAAATCACCGCTCTAAGTACTGTTGCAAACCCATTCATATTTTATTCTTGCATTATATCTACTATATTTTAACTTATCCGTGGCTTATACCCTCCAATACAATCCAAAGATTCATCGAAATAAGCACACAATGCAAAGAAAACAGAATCTGTCAAAAACAGAATAGTCTGTAGTAATCTGGACTTTGTCCATACTTATGTAACTCCAAAAATTCTGAAACATTAGGACAACTTGGGAAATTTCTATATTTATCTTTTGTAAACAATTCAGATTTTTTTTGTCACATCTGTAAATTCAAATAATTCTGTTACCGGATGCAAAAGTTTCTATTTTTCAACAAGATCAAATCAACTATCACCCAACATAATCCCAAAGGCTTTACTTGGCACAAACACTAATTAAAACATGAAAACACAATCATAGAAGTAGCATAATTGTGCAAACACTCAAGAACGGAAAGAAAAAGGCAAAAATAAATTTTATTCATTGGGTTGCCTCCCAACAAGCGCTATCATTTTATGCCCCTAGCTAGGCATAATGTATAGATTCAAGTATTGTCATCTTTCTTCTTATTTTCCATAGATGTGTTTTTGTCATGCGGTTTTGCAAAAATAACTTTAAACACATTATCCATAGAAATTTTTGCATTATCAAGTTGCCCATCTACGTACCCTTTTGATTTTCGGCCACAATCTAAGAATATTGTTGATTAAAATCATTGAAAACTTGTTGGATCACTAAAATAGGGATTTCCTTTTTAAGGTTCTCATCAAAACTTTGATTATTTCCAAGCAAATGTCTCAACATATAGTCACTATTGTAAAGGATCTCATCTATCACCAATTTTTCACGGCTCATACCATAAAAAAACAAAAATTTCCTAGCTTCCCGTATTATGTGATCAAATTCATTCATAGGGGTAGCTATCTTTTTAGCTTTAGGATCTTTTATAACGGGTAGCTCATAAAACAATCTTTGCAAGGTAGGATGGGTACGGATAAATATATTTTCAAGTTTCAGAACTAGTGCTGAAATAGCCTCCGCATAAGTTTTAGTTCTTTTAAGTATAGGAGCGTCATCAAAAGTCAAATTTCCAACACAATTGAAAAATTCTTGGATATATTTTTTTCCCATAACATTCCCTTGCCCCAAAACAAAAATTTTAGCATCTAGATTGCGAGATCATCCAATTTTAGGAGTTACGCCATCATCTGTTTCTGCCATACCAAAGTCACTCATGATGATGAGATCAATCAAACAAAAGATCAAACGAGAAAAAGGGCGAACGAGAAGGAAGGCGAATAAAAAGGCAATTTTTTGTGAAGTGTGGGAGATGAAAACGAGAGGAAAATGGAAAATAATGTAAATTTCAAGGAGATAAGATTTGTGATTAGGAACCTGATAGATGTTGATGATGTCTCCCCGGCAAGAGCGCTAGAAATTCCTTTGACGTGGCTAGACTGCGTCGGTATTTCCCCAAAGAGGAAGGGATGATGCAGCACAGCTACGGTAAGTATTTCCCTCAGTTGTGAAACTGAGGTATCAATCCAGCAGGAAGACCAAGCAACACTATGTAAATGGTACCTGCACACAAAGAACAAATACTTGCAACCCCATGCGTAAGAGGGGCGGTCAATCCCTCCTCGAGAAAAAGATAGATTGATTTGTATGAGTTTGGGAAAATAGATCTCACAAAAACACAAAATAAAATAAGTAAAGAAAAAGTGCAGCAAGGTAATTTTGGGTTTTTGGAATAATAGATCTGAAAACAAATACGGCAAAAAATAGATCAAAAAGCAAATATGATAAAAGATAGACCCGAGGGCCGTAGATTTCACTAGTGGCTTCTCTCGAGAAAATAGCAAACGGTGGGTAAACAAATTACTGTTGGGCAATTGATAGAAGAACAAATAATTATAATGATATCCAAGGCAATGATCAATATATAGGCTTCACGTCCAAGATTAGTAGATTGGCTCTTGCCTCTACTACTATTACTCCACACATCGGCCGCTATCGAGCATGCATCTAGTGTATTAAGTTCATGGAGAAATGGATTAATGCAATAAGAACGATAACATGATGTAGACAAGATCTATTCATGTAGGAATAGCCCCCATCTTGTTATCCTTAATAGCAATGATACATGTGTGCCTCGCTGCCCCTTCTGTCATTGGGACAGGACACTGCAAGATCGAACCAATCACAAAGCACCTCTTCCCATTGCAAGAAAAATCAATCTAGTTAGGCTAACTAAACCAAAGATTCGGAGAAGAAATACAAGGCTATAAATAATCATGCATATAAGAGATCAAAGAAGACTCAAATAATATTCATGGATAAAAATCTAATCATAAACTCAAACTTCCTCGGATCCCAACAAACACACCACAAAAAGTCATTACATCAAATACATCTCCAAGAGACCATTGTATTGAGAATCAAAAAGAGAGAAGAGGTCATCTAGCTACTGCCTACGGACCTGTAGGTCTATGGTAAACTACTCACGCATCATCGGAGGATCACCAATGAGGTTGATGAACTACTCACGCATCATCAGACGAGCATCATCTTGTGGTTCTGGAGCTTGTAGCGGCTGGAATTGTTTTTTTCAACTCCCCTAAGGATTCTAGAATATTTGGGTATTTATAGAGCAAAGAGGCGATGCAGGAGACCCCTGTGGGCCCAAAAACCCACCAGGGCGCGCCTTGGTGTCTTGTGGTCCACACAGGCCTCCCCTCTGGTCCTTTCATGGCCCCCAAGTTATCTTGTGGTCCAAAAAAATCTCCAAGAAGTTTCACTGTGTTTGGACTCCGTTTGGTAGGGATATTCCGCGAAGTGAAAAACAAGCAAAAAACAGCAACTGGCACTGGGCACTAGGTCAATAGGTTAGTCCCAAAAATGATTTCTATAAAATGAATATAAAACATCCAGGATTGATAATATAACAGCATAGAACATGCAAAAATTATAGATAAGTTGGAGACGTATCACTGGAGTCCGAGACATCGCCTTCGGACTTGACGACCGGAGACTCGCCATCGTTGTCTTCACCATCTGTGTCCTCGTCGTTGTCCCTCGAGGAGGAGCCTTTGTTGTCGCTCGAGCTCTCCATGTAGCACCTTAGAGGAGCGCCTGAAGGCCCGAAGAACTTCACAAAGAGCGCATCAGCTTCCACCAACTTGAAGTGGGGGAAGTGCCCCTCCGCCAATTAGCGGGCGTGCAAGAAGGATTTCCACCATCAGGTGAGGTACATGATGCCGTCGGCGGGGAACTCTATGTCCACCCAAATGGCTCCATTGATGCAACCATTCACGCGCAACCACAACCTGAGCGGCTGGTCCACCTCCATTACCATGGCAAAGTGACAAGGGAGCCGCAGCCTGCTCCTTGGCAGGTCACGCATCTCTATAATGAACTCGAGCACGGGGTCCTCCATGTGGCCTTCCATCGGGGGGTGAAGCCGCAGGAGGTGGAACCACGGGCACCCCGGCCCGTCCACCCCAACCACGACCGCTGCGATGACCACGACTTCACCCGGCGGCTCCGCCCCACGCGCTGGAACCGGCCTCCGTGCCCGTAGCCAAAGCAGAGGCGTGGTGACGAGGGGAAGCTCCCTTTGTTGCAGCAGAAGCATGAGCATGACCTCTTCCTCTATCCATGATGACAAAAGATGCAAGGAGAACAAAGGAAAGA